>NC_057811.1:365267308-365437864 GCF_018294505.1 Triticum aestivum | reverse complement strand
CTGATAGTATTTTGCATGTCTATGTTGTTGTAGATAAATGGCCCGTGCTACTGTTCCGTTGAATTTTAATTCGTTCCTAGAGAAAGCTAAGTTGAAAGATGATGGTAGCAATTACACGGGCTGGGTTCGTAACTTGAGGATTATCCTCATTGTTGCACAGAAGAATTACGTCCCGGAAGCACCGCTAGGTGCAAGACCCGCTGCAGGAGCAACACCAGACGTTGTGAACGCCTGGCAGAGCAAAGCTGATGACTACTAGATAGTTCAGTGTGCCATGCTTTACGGCTTAGAACCGGGACTTCAATGACGTTTTGAACGTCATGGAGCATATGAGATGTTCCGGGAGTTGAAGTTAATATTTCAAGCAAATGCCCGGATTGAGAGATATGAAGTCTCCAATAAGTTCTACAGCTACAAAATGGAGGAGAATAGTTCTGTCAGTGAGCATATACTCAGAATGTATGGGTACCACAATCACTTGACTCAACTGGGAGTTAATCTTCCGGTTGATAGTGTCATTGACAGAGTTCTTCAATCACTGCCACCAAGCTACAAAAGCTTCATGATGAACTATAATATACAAGGGATGGATAAGACAATTCCCGAGCTCTTCGCGATGCTAAAGGCTGCGGAGGTAGAAATCAAGAAGGAGCATCAAGTGTTGATGATCAACAAGACCACTAGTTTCAAGAAAAAGGGCAAAGGGAAGAAGGGGAACTTCAAGAAGAACGGCAAGCAAGTTGCTGCTCAAGTGAAGAAGCCCAAGTCCGGACCTAACCCTGAGACTGAGTGCTTCTACTGCAAAGGGACTGGTCACTAGAAGCGGAACTGCCCCAAGTATTTGGCGGATAAGAAGGATGGCAAAGTGGAAGGTATATTTGATATACATGTTATTGATGTGTACCTTACGAATGCTCGTAGTAGCGCCTGGGTATTTGATACTGGTTCTATTGCTCATATTTGCAACTCGAAACTGGGGCTACGGATTAAGCGGAGATTGGCTAAGGACGAGGTGACGATGCGCGTGGGAAATGCTTCCAAAGTCGATGTGATCGCCGTCGGCACGCTACCTCTACATCTACCTTCAGGAATAGTTTTACACCTGAATAATTGTTATTTGGTGCCAGCGTTAAGCATGAACATTATATCTGGATCTTGTTTGATGCAAGACGGTTATTCATTTAAATCAGAGAATAATGGTTGTTCTATTTATATGAGTAATATCTTTTATGGTCATGCACCCTTGATGAGTGGTCTATTTTTATTGAATCTCGTTAGTAGTGATACACATATTCATAGTATTGAAGCCAAAAGATATAAGTTTAATAATGATAGTGCAACTTATTTGTGGCACTGACGTTTAGGTCATATTGGTGTAAAGCGCATGAAGAAACTCCATGCTGATGGGCTTTTGGAATCACTTGATGCTTGTGAACCATGCCTCATGCGCAAGATGACTAAGACTCCGTTCTCCGGAACAAAGGAGCGAGCAACAGACTTATTGGAAATAATACATACTGATGTATGCGGTCCGATGAGTGTTGACGCTCGTGGCGGGTATCGTTATTTTCTGACCTTCATAGATGATTTGAGCAGATATGGGTATATCTACTTGATGAAACATAATTCTGAAACATTTGAAAAGTTTAAAGAATTTTAGAGTGAAGTGGAAAATCATCGTAACAACAAAAATAAAGTTTCTACGATCTCATCGTGGAGGTGAATATTTGAGTTACGAGTTTGGTCTTCATTCGAAACAATGCGGAATAGTTTCACAACTCACGCCACACGGAACACCACAGCGTAATGGTGTGTCCGAACGTCGTAACCACACTTTATTAGATATGGTGTGATCTATGATGTCTCTTACTGATTTACCGCTATCGTTTTGGGGTTATGCTTTAGAGACGCCTGCATTCACGCTAAATAGGGCACCATCTAAATCCGTTGAGACGACACCATATGAACTGTGGTTTGCCAAGAAACCCAAGTTGTCGTTTCTTAAAGTTTTGGGTTGCGATGCTTATGTGAAAAAGCTTCAACCTGATAAGCTCGAACCCAAATCGGAGAAATGTGTCTTCATAGGATACCCAAAGGAGACTGTTGGGTAGACCTTCTATCACAGATCCGAAGGCAAGATATTCGTTGCTAAGAATGGATCCTTTCTAGAGAAGGAGTTTCTCTCGAAAGAAGTGAGTGGGAGGAGTAGAACTTGATGAGGTAATTGTACATACTCCCTTATTGGAAAGTAGTTCATCACAGAAATCAGTTCCAGTGATTCCTACACCAATTAGTGAGGAAGCTAATGATGATGATCATGAAGCTTCTGATCAAGTTACTACTGAACCTCGTAGGTCAACCAGAGTAAGATCGGCACCAGAGTGGTACGGTAATCCTGTTCAGGACGTCATGTTACTTGACCATGACAAACCTACGAACTATGAGGAAGCGATGATGAGCTCAGATTCCACGAAATGGCTTGAGGCCATGAAATCTGAGATGGGATCCATGTATGAGAACAAAGTATGGACTTTGGTTGACTTGCCCGATGATCGGCAAGCCATAGAAAATAAATGGATCTTCAAGAAGAAGACCGACGCTGACGGTAATGTTACTGTCTACAAAGCTCGACTTGCTGCAAAAGGTTTTCGACAAGTTCAAGGATTTGACTACGATGAGACTTTCTCACCCGTAGCGATGCTTAAGTCTGTCTGAATCATGTTAGCAATTGCCACATTTTATGATTAAGAAATTTGGCAAATGGACGTCAAAACTGCATTCCTGAATGGATTTCCAAAAGAAGAATTGTATATGATGCAACCAGAAGGTTTTGTCAATCCAAAGGGTGCTAACAAAGTTTGCAAGCTCCAGCGATCCATTTATGGACTGGTGCAAGCCTCTCGGAGTTGGAATAAACGTTTTGATAGTGTGATCAAAGCATATGGTTTTATACAGATTTTTGGAGAAGCCTGTATTTACAAGAAAGTGAGTGGGAGCTCTGTAGCATTTATAATATTATATGTGGATGACATATTGTTGATTGGAAATGATATAGAATTTCTGGATAGCATAAAAGGATACTTGAATAAGAGTTTTTCTATGAAAGACCTCGTTGAAGCTGCTTACATATTGGGCATCAAGATCTATAGAGATAGATCAAGACGCTTAATTGGACTTTCACAAAGCACATACCTTGATAAGATTTTGAAGAGGTTCAAAATGGATCAGTCAAAGAAAGGGTTTTTGCCTGTGTTACAAGGTGTGAAGTTGAGTGAGACTCAATGCCCGACCACTGCAGAAGATAGAGAGAAAATGAAAGTCATTCCCTATGCCTCAGCCATAGGTTCTATCATGTATGCAATGCTGTGTACCAGACCTGATGTGTGCCTTGCTATAAGTATAGTAGGGAGGTACCAAAGTAATGCAGGAGTGGATCACTGGACAGCGGTCAAGAACATCCTGAAATACCTGAAAAGGACTAAGGATATGTTTCTCGTTTATGGAGGTGACAAAGAGCTCGTTGTAAATGGTTACGTCGATGCAAGCTTTGACACTGATCCGGATGACTCTAAGTCACAAACCGAATACGTATTTATATTGAATGGTGGAGCTGTCAGTTAGTGCAGTTCCAAACAGAGTGTCTTGGCGGGATCTACGTGTGAAGCGGAGTACATAGCTGCTTCAGAAGCAGCGAATGAAGGAGTCTGGATGAAGGAGTTTATATCCGATCTAGGTGTCATACCTAGTGCATCGGGTCCAATGAAAATCTTTTGTGACAATACTGGTGCAATTGCCTTGGCAAAGGAATCCAGATTTCACAAGAAGACCAAGCACATCAAGAGACGCTTCAATTCCATCCGTCATCAAGTGTCGGAAGGGGACATGGAGATGTGCAAGATACATACGGATCTGAATGTTGCAGACCCATTGACTATGCCTCTCTCACGAGCAAAACATGATCAGCACCAAGACTCCATGGGTATTAGAATCATTACTATGTAATCTAGATTATTGACTCTAGTGCAAGTGGGAGACTGAAGGAAATGTGCCCTAGAGGCAATAATAATGTTGTTATTTATATTTCCTTATATCATGATAAATTTTTATTATTCATGCTAGAATTGTATTAACCAGAAACTTAGTACATGTGTGAATACATAGACAAACAGAGTGTCCCTAGTATGCCTCTACTTGACTAGCTTGTTTATCAAAGATGGTTATGTTTCCTAGCCATAGACATGTGTTGTCATTTGATGAACGGGATCACATCATTAGAGAATGATGTGATGGACAAGACCCATCCGTTAGCTTAGCACTATGATCGTTTAGTTTATTGCTATTGCTTTCTTCATGACTTATACATGTTCCTCTAACTATGAGATTATGCAACTCCTGAATACCGGAGGAACACTTAGTGTGCTATCAAACGTCACAACGTAACTAGGTGATTATAAAGATGCTCTACAGGTGTCTCCAATGGTGTTTGTTGAGTTGGCATAGGTCGAGATTAGGATTTGTCACTCCGATTGTCGGAGAGGTATCTCTGGGCCCTCTCGGTAATGCACATCACAATAAGCCTTGCAAGCAATGTGACTAATAAGTTAGTTGCAGGATGATGCATTACGGAATGAGTAAAGGGACTTGCCGGTAACAAGATTGAACTAGGTATGGTGATACCGATGATCGAATCTCGGGCAAGTAACATACCGATGACAAAGGGAACAACGTATGTTGTTATGCGGTTTGACCGATAAAGATCTTCGTAGAATATGTAGGAACCAATATGAGCATCCAGGTTCGCTATTGGTTATTGACCGGAGATGTGTCTCGGTCATGTCTACATAGTTCTCGAACCCGTAGGGTCCGCATGCTTAACGTTCGATGACGATTTGTATTATGAGTTTATGTGATTTGATGTACCGAACGTTGTTCGGAGTCCCGGATGAGACATGACGAGGAGTCTCGAAATGGTCGAGACATAAAGATTGATATATTGGACCATGTTATTCGTACACCGGAAGTGTTCCGGATGGTATCGGATAAAACCGGAGTGCCGGAGGGTTACTGGACGCCCCCCCGGGGGAAGTTATGGGCCTTAGGGGAGAGAGAGGGCCGCAGCCAAGAGGTGCCCCCCCCCAAGGGGAGTCCAAATAGGACTAGGGGAAGGGGGTGCGGCCCCTCTTTTCCTCTCCTTCCTTCTTCTCCTAGTTGGACTAGGAAAGGGGGGAACCTGTTCCTACTTGGAGTAGGATTCCCCCCTTGGGCGCGCCCCTTGTGGCCGGCCGGCCTCCTCCCCTCCTTTATATACGGGGGAGGGGGAACCCCATAGACACACAAGTTGATCTTTAACCGTGTGCGGTGCCCCCTCCACAGTTTTACACCTCAGTCATATCGTCGTAGCGCTTAGGCGAAGCCCTGCACCAGTAACTTCATCATCACCGTCACCACGCTATCGTGCTGACGGAACTCTCCCTCGGCCTCAACTGGATCAAGAGTTCGAGGGACGTCACCGAGCTGAACATGTGCAGATCACGGAGGTGTCCTGTGTTCGGTACTTGGATCGGTTGAATCGCGAAGACGTTCGACTACATCAACCGCGTTACTAAACGCTTCCGCTTTCGGTCTACAAGGGTATGTGGACACACTCTCCCCGCTCGTTGTTATGCTTCTCCTAGATAGATCTTGAGTGATCATAGGAAAATTTTGAAATACTACGTTCCCCAACAAAATTTTCCTACGATCACGCAAGATCTATCTAGGAGAAGCATAGCAACGAGCGGGGAGAGTGTGTCCACGTACCCTCATAGACCGAAAGCAGAAGCGTTTAGTAACGCAGTTGATGTAGTCGAATGTCTTCGCGATCCAACCGATCCAAGTACCGAACGCATGGCACCTCCGCGATCTGCACACGTTCATCTCGTTGACGTCCCTCGAACTCTTGATCCAGTTGAGGCCGAGGGAGAGTTTCTTCAGCACGACGGCGTGGTGACGGTGATGATGAAGTTACCGGCGTAGGGCTTCGCCTAAGCACTACGACGATATGACCGAGGTGTGTTTCTGTGGAGGGGGGCACCGCACACGGCTAAAAGATCAACTTTTGTGTTCTAGGGTGCCCCCCTCCCCATGTATATAAAGGAGGGAGGGAGGAGGAGGCCGGCCAAGGGTGGCGCGCCCAAGGGGGTGGGGAGTCCTACTCCAAGTATGATTCGCCCCCTCCCTTCCTATTCCTACAAGGAGAAGGGGGAAAGAGGAGGAGAGAAAGGAAAGGGGGGCGCCCCCCCCCCCACCCCTAGCCCAATTTGGTTTGGGCTTGGGGGCGCGCGCCTCCACCTGGCTGCTGCCTCCTCTCTTCTACTAGGGCCCATGAAGGCCCATTAACCCCCCGGGGGGTTCCGGTAACCCCCCGGTACTCCGGAAAATACCCGATACACTTCGGAACCATTCCGGTGTCCGAATATAACCTTCCAATATATCAATCTTTATGTCTCTACCATTTCGAGACTCCTCGTCATGTCCGTGATCTCATCCGGGACTCCGAACAAACTTCAGTACATCAAATCACATAACTCATTTAACAAATCGTCATCGAACGTTAAGCGTGCGGACCCTACGGGTTCGAGAACTATGTAGACATGACCGAGACACATCTCCGGTCAATAACCAATAGCGGAACCTGGATGCTCATATTGGCTCCTACATATTCTACGAAGATCTTTACCGGTCAAACCGTATAACAACATACGTTGTTCCCTTTGTCATCGGTATGTTACTTGCTCGAGATTCGATCGTTGGTATCACCATACCTAGTTCAATCTCGTTACCAGCAAGTCTCTTTACTCGTTCCATAATGCATCATCCCGCAACTAACTCATTAGTCACATTGCTTGCAAGGCTTATAGTGATGTGCATTACCGAGAGGGCCCAGAGATACCTCTCCGACAATCGGAGTGACAAATCCTAATCTCGGTCTATGCCAACTCAACAAACACCATCGGAGACACCTGTAGAGCATCTTTATAATCACCCAGTTACGTTGTGATGTTTGATAGCACACTAAGTGTTCCTCCGGTATTAGGGAGTTGCATAATCTCATAGTCAAAGGAACATGTATAAGTCATGAAGAAAGCAATAGCAATAAACTAAACGATCATAGTGCTAAGCTACGGATGGGTCTTGTCCATCACATCATTCTCTAATGATGTGATCCCGTTCATCAAATGACAACACATGTCTATGGCTAGGAAACTTAACCATCTTTGATTAACGAGCTAGTCTAGTAGAGGCATACCAGGGACACTCTGTTTGTCTATGTATTCACACATGTACTAAGTTTCCGGTTAATACAATTCTAGCATTAATAATAAACATTTATCATGATATAAGGAAATATAAATAACAACTTTATTATTGCCTCTAGGGTATATTTCCTTCAGCTCCTTTATGTATATGCATCCATCCTGTACGCTTAAAATTAAATGATTCCCGGTGTATCATTAGTGCACAGAAGTTAGCTTTAGTATTGAGTTGCAGTTGCTTGGCGCATTCCCCTCCCTGGTTTGCAAGAACTCGTCCGCTGGACCCTAGAGGTAATACGGAGAATGGACCTGATAAGACCTGCTCTCTTCGTTCACAAATAAAAGATGTTCTAACTTTTTTGTGGATTACTATATGCAAAAAACAAAAGATATAGATGTATATTGACATGTTCTAAAACATCGTATATTCGTGAACGGAGGGAGTATCATTGATCTTGGACCCAGATTGACTTGCATGACCTTTCCTTGGCCCCGCATTGATTTGCATGACCTTTCCTTGGCCAGCTCAGGCCAACTCCAGCGCGCGACCCCATCCCGTCCGGGTGCGTACGTTTGGGGTAGAACGGACGAATAGCGCGGTCCAACGCATGGCCCCAAACGGACAAATGTCCGGATTTCGTCTGTTTTCAACCCATTCCCGGCCCAAACTTGCACTGAGTTTGGGGTGAAACGGACATCGCGCGAACGGGCTGGACGCACGCCCTTGTCCTCCCCGTGGCCTGCCTGTCGGGGACACTAGCAGTCCATTCGCCTCCAATGCCTCCACCCGCTCTCCCCTGCCGGCGCCGCCACTATTCTTCGGCCGCCTCCTCACTGCTCACCCCCCGACCGTCCATACCAAACCACGTCTCGACATGACCGCCACCACGCCCGCGCTTTCGTAGGAGTTTTGGCCGTCGATTGGAGGAGATTTGGCCGTCGCCGTCGTAGCCGGTGTCAGAGGGGATATGACCACCAGCGACGGATATGGACCACGGCATCTTCCGTCGAGTGCTCTAGAGCGGCCAGTAGCCGGCCGCCAACCACCCCTGTTGCATCGAGGTGATCATCGCAGCCTCTTTGCCACCACGACCGCAAGATGTTTGACACTTTGCCACAAAGGTATGGACAGTGGAGATGAATTTTTCTTCCACCACTTTATTTATTCATTGGACGATTCGTCCTCGGATGACGAAGATCTTGTGGCGGCTGCACTGGTCGTTCACGACCACATTGAACGGCAGCTTCCTCGATACAGGGTGTCAGTCCCTGGCCGTGCTCCCAACCTGAACAGCAACACAGAGAGAGGCCACTCCCTGCTCTATGTCGATTACTTTGCGAACACCCCGCTCTTCAAGCCGGATAAATTCCATCGCCGTTTTCGTATGGCAAGGCATCTGTTCAATCGTATCCAAGAGGGAGTGGTTGCTCATGACCCATACTTCGAGTGCAAGACGGATGCCCTTGGCAAGCTTGGATTCTCCTCTTACCAGAAATGCACCGCCGCCATCCGCATGCTTGCATATGGAATTCCAGACGATCTGGTGGATGAGTATGTGCGTATGAGTGAGTCAACATGTCTGCTGTTACTGTACAACTTCTGCAAGGCCGTGGCGGCAGTGTTTGGCCCTGAGTACTTGAGGCAGCCAAATGCCACTGATACAAAAAGGTTGTTGGCGACCAACGTAGCTAGAAGTTTTTCAGGCATGCTTGGCAGCATAGATTGTATACACTGGGAGTGGAAGAACTATCCATTTGCTTGGCAGGGCCTGTACAAGGGGCATGTTAAAGCTTACACTGTCATATTAGAAGCGGTGGCTTCGCAGGATCTTTGGATATGGCATTCTTTCTTCGGCATGGCAGGTTCTCACAATGATATCAACGTGCTGCAACGTTCTCCAGTCTTCGCATGGCTTGAAGAAGGCCACTCCCCACCTGTCAACTTTGAGATCAACGGTCACCAGTACAACAAGTGATACTACCTAGCTGATGGTATATATTCTCAGTGGTCAACTTTTGTGAAGACAATCTCGAACCCCCAAGGTGAAAAGAGAAAGAGATTTGCCCAAATGCAAAAGAGTGCTAGAAAGGATGTGGAACGTGCTTTTGGTGTGCTTCATCCCGATGGGGTATCGTTCGAAGCCCTGCACTGACATGGGATGAAGGAAAGCTTTGGGAGGTGATGACTGCTTGTGTGATCATACACACCATGATCATCGAGGACGAGCGTGATAACAACATCTTCGACCAAGGATTTGATTTTCAAGGTGAAAATGTTGAGCCCCTGCATCAAGAACCGGCCACGTTTGAACAGTTTACCCAATTTCATCGTGAACTTCGTGATTGGCACACTCATCTGGATCTTCAAAATGATTTGGTTGAGCACGTGTGGACTCACATTGGCAACCAATAGATGTATTGGTTTTGATGTTCATTCAAGACAATTTCGATTTGGTTGTAAAATTATTTTATTAGAGACAATTTTGATTGGGTTGTAAAACTATTTTTATTTCCGGACAATTAATATTTGGACGTGCAAACTAGTTTTGAACATTGAAATATGAATCCGGACAAAACGGACGTCCGTTTGGGTCGTGGGCTGGAGTTGCCTTATGCACGCGCCCTTCGTCCCTCACTGGGGTGATAATTTTCTTCCACTCAAAAGAACACCGGAGTGTCCAGAACTCTTTAAGCTTTCGCTAGTATCACAAAAGGGTTCCATCCACACTTGCGCAGGCGTTCCCTCCGCTATGGGCCCGGTAACCACGTCTAGCTTGGTCCCCTCTTGCGAGTACAAAACCCTCTCAAGAAAAGCCTCTCGTTTCTGTAAAACCAGTTGATTTTGCAAATGACCATTGAGTTTCAGATATGTTACAGCCACTAATTGTCTAATTAATTACACTAGAGACCTCGTTTCTCTTGCTATATGTTTGCATCTCGCCGGAGTCATGGACGCGCTCTTAGCTGTAATAAGCTACTACTACTACTATCTAGTATTAGTGCCATGGGAATACAGACCAGGCAGAGACACGCATGATTGCAGCTGTCCCCTAAAGGCTCAAATAGATCAGCAGCCAGCCGTGGCTTGAGGAGAAACAACAGTAGCCTGCGTGGCCCATGTCGGGGCCCAAATAGATCGGGGGAGAAGGGCAAAGAGAGTGCGAAAGGAGATGGGCCATGCTGCATATGCATGTCCACCGTCCAGGGCGCCTTTTGATAGGGCGACACGGCAGGCAGTGTACACATGCTATCCATTGCTTTGTGCCTTTGTCATGGCGCCAACTCGTTTCGACTTTGAAGCAGCTTAGCTTTTGGGAGGGTCCTTGCCTCCTTGGCCATGTCTACTGTAAACCGCTTGTTTAACTTCAAACCCTGTAGGATGCAGAAAAATCAGTATTACGCCCAACTCAGAAACTTCGCAGTGGTTGCATCCGAAAATCCCTAAGTTGCTAATTACCACAGTACAGCAGTGCCGTTGCTTATGGAAGTCGTAACAAGCTAGCCCGTTCTAGGGGTCCATAAAGTCTAGATTAGCCTACAGAAAAAGTGCACACGGATGCTCAACAGTTTCAGCAAACTTGGTAAGGCAAGCCCTGCTTGCTCCCCCAGGCATACTCATGAGCGTCAAACAATACGGCCGGCGTGATAGCACAATGCTGAATAAAGTCTCCACACACGTCTGCAATGTGCTCCTTTGCATGATGATGGGATGCGCCCCAAAACATAAAACCTAGCCGCTCCCATCCTTTGTATCTTCGTCCTTCTGAACCTTAGCACTTCCTTGATTGATGGGAATAATAGAGAAAACCGGGTGGCTAGGCAGTTTCTGCATTCGAAGGTTCAGCTCCAACCTTCCACCTCTCAAATTCTGCAACACTAAGCAGAAATGAGCTTGCGTTTCGATGCCCCCCACCTCCGAATTCCTAGAAACAGAATCAAACACGATACTTAACAGCAGTCTTGACGCACACCCATTCGCAAAGCTAAGGTAGTTCAACACTGGAGATCCATAAGCAGAAAAAGTACCTGGGAGATAGAAGTCGTGTCTTCTTGTTCCAAACTTCTCAGGCTGATTTTTAGCATCTCGTCATTATTCAACTCGGGGACTTTATATACTACAGCACCAATAGCTCTGAGAAAAATAGAGCGCAACTGGCATTATAAACTGAGAATGGTGCAGTGAAGTCGAAATTATATCTTACATAATGAATGGGAAATAATGCAGAAGAAAGAGAGGCTATGGGTTCAATAGACAAATTGGGGAATGTGAAACTTGCCTCAGATTCGAATTCCGACTCTTGTTAGCGAGCTGATTTCCGAGTTCGCTTCTCAGCATTGAAATAGCATCAGCATTGACAGCCTAAGGGACAACAGAACCAGTACTGTTCATGATGATGAAAAAACAAAGACAGTAAAACGCTTATCCTAAGTTAAGAGGACCAGCCATTAGAATGTGTGTGGATAAACAAAATAGCCACTGAAGGATTCCTGTTTAAATTTATTGCTTGATGCAAAAAAAAAATCTTGAAGGGCCAGAATCTGAAGGGGTTATCTGCAGAACCCTTCCTACCAGATGCACTTCCACATCACTAAGCTTTGGCAGATTGATTAGTACCATTTATCTTCAGCACAAGGGTAAGATGTGCTCAACAGTACGATCATAAGCCAAATAGACATCTCTAACAATACAGGAAACATATCATTTGGACGAAACACACTGCCCGTCATAAAGGAGAATGTTGATATTCTACTATAAATCAAACTAACCACATCAATCAGGTAGAAAAATAGATTTTATCCGAGATAAATCATTACTAACAGATAATGGAAGTTAATGTTATGACAGTTGTGATGTAGTACCACACTTTCAATTCACATACATTACCATGGGATGTTGACATAACATGGAGGAAACTTGTCGCACATAGAACAAAAGTTCACAGAGAATAATCAAGAAACAAACAGAGGATAGGGATGTTTTTACCAGACAATTCCCAAACTGGCCACATCCTAGAGCAATTTCAAAGGACTTCTCCAAACAATCATCAATTAATGTTTGCTTCTGCGATAATGTTACTTGTCCCCGAGAAATTACTTGCTCCGGATCCAACTCCAGCAACTGCAATCAGACCAGCACAATTTTACAGGATGGTAATGGTAATAAGATCTAGAAGTGCAAAAGGAATATCAGTATCTAAGGTATGTCAGCTGATGTCAGTGCTTTCCGACGTCTACAATACAGAATGTAATCATCAAGCACTAGAAGTCAAATTATCAGTCAAGATTCAACTGATCCGGTTCCGCCCATTGGACCGGTGGACCGCACCTTGCTTTTTTACCATCAGGGTCCAACAGAGGCAAACCCCTTCGAACCTAGGGTCAAACCGCACCTAGCTCACCAGAATACTTCCGCCGCATGACGGGTGGAGCATGGAGCAAAGGCACGCCGCTGGCCACCAGAATAAACTCGTCGGAGAGCGCCGCTCACCCCTGCCAACTGCCGTCTGCTCCACCATCTGCCTCTCCTTTTCCCGGTCGGTCTCCAAGCTCCCCACAGCCAGAGCAGGTTAGCTGTCAGTCACCGGAACTGCGTGACGCGCGGGGGTGCTCGCAGCTGGGGAGTACCTCCTCGGAGTAGATTAGGTAGTCCCCATCTACAGCATCAATTCACCCTCATGCCAGTTTCTTTGTCATCTTCTTCTCCTGGTGTATAGAACCAGCCAACAAGTTGAACTGCAGCCATAGCCGAGCAAACAACAGCAGCGTGTACTAGCTAGGGGCAGACCTACGAACCTAAAGGTGCCCCGTTACCCTGGGAGACGAGGTGTGGGCCGAACCTTTAACCTAAATTGTCCTAATAGGTTCAGAGGTCCAATAACAGGGTCAGACCGGACCGGACCGGTTGAATTTTGGATTTATCAGCGAATAACGCCATTCTCTAAGTTTGATCAAACTATGTTGGGTCGACACAGTGCAGCCCAACTACCCGAACCAGGTTACATGGCCAATGCAGTCGTACCGTGCAAGCCTGCTTCCTTCTGTTGTAATCCTCCCATTGTATACTCACGTCTAAATACCTTGTCAGTGATGAATGATACACGATGATTTACACTATTAATCTTGCTATCCGACAACCTCTTCCACTCTTCTGCCATGTCCAGTGACCCCGATGTTCGCAACCTCAGCGGCAGCTGCCAAAGTTCCTCCAGTCATGGCTTTCGCTGCTGCTCCCATGATGAATATGTCGGCCTCTCTCGGTGACGCCTTCACATCGAGCATGACGGTGTCGCTTCCTCTCGCCGCATCTGTCACCAGCTCCGACGTGCGTGCCAGCCCTAGCAAGCCGTCCATGCACCACATCAACATCACCTCCTACATCTGCTTCAAGCTCAATCTATCAGCGAACAACTACTCCAAGTAGTGTCGACTCATGTACTTCATCCTCTCCAAATACAATGTGTAGAACCACGTCCAAGTGGAGACAGATCCACGGCAAGAGAGCGACGAGTGGCACCATGACGACATCACCATTGTCCTCTGGTTCTACACCACCATCTCCGACGAGCTCTTTGATGTCGTCATGTCTCCGCACAGCACAGCATATCACATGTGGAATCAGATTCACACCTTCCGCGACAACCAGCCGGGACGTGCTATCCATCTCAGCACAAAGTTTCACACCACCGTCCTAGGTGGCCTCTCCATCACCGACTACTGCCGGCGGCTCAAGTCCCTCGCCGACGTAGACAAACTCGCGTTGGACAAAACCCTCATGCTACAGATGATCCATGGGCTCAACCGACGTTTCCAGGTGATGGACACTGTGCTCCCTATGCAAATCCCTTTCCCGACCTCATGCGTTTTCTCTCGTGTCTTCTGCTTGAAGAGATCACACTCATTTAATGTGAACGCAGCGAGAGATCCTTCCCTTATCGTGGAGGAGGAGCTCTCGCCACGTTCACACTCAGTGAGAATGATATCAATCTCTTCAAGCACAAGACGCGAGTATCACCTGCACAAAGGTCCGGAGAGGGATCTGCATAAGGAGCACCGTGGCCGTCCCTGGAAACGTTGGTTGCGTTCTCAGATCATCTGCAGCGTGAGGATTTGTCCAACACAGGTCCGTCGACATCGGCAAAGGACTTTAGTCGGCGACTGTAGGGGGCGATTAGAAGTCGCCCTGGACAGTGCGCAAAACCCCGCGTTGAGATGGATAGCACGCCCTGGCTGGTTGTCGCAGAAGGTGTGAAGTTGATTCCACATGTGGTACGTTGTGTTGTGCGGAGACATGACGACGTCGAATAGTTCGTGGGAGATGGTGGCGTAGAACTAGAGAACAATGGTGATGTCGTCATGGCACCACTCAACGCTCTCTATCCGTGTCCACCTAAACGTCGTTCCGCATATTGTATCTGGAGAGGACGGGGTACATGACTTGACCATACTTGGAGTGGTTGTTCACCGCCGGATCAAGCTTGAAGTTGATGTAGTAGGTGATGTTGACGTGGTGCATGGGTGGTCGAGGCATGCTAGGGCCGACGCACAGGTCTGAGCTGGTGACTACCTTGGCGAGAGGAAGGGACGCCGTCATGCCCGATGTGAAGGCATCACCAAGAGAGGCCAGCAGGTTCACCATGGGAGTAGCGGGGGAAGCAGTGATTGGAGGAACTTCAGCAATTGTGGCCTTGGTGTCGGCAAAAAGTCACTGAGGTTACTATCAATCACTGGACATGACGAAAGAGTGGAAGAGATTGTAAGCTCTAATACCAAGAAGTGTAGTCACCGTGTACCTATATACATGAGTATCCAACCGGATTCAACAAAAGGAGGTGTGTGTGCTACGTGCAAGCTGAGCATGGCGTATCGCGAGCGCGCTGGCGTGGGCGATCGGTGCGCTCCATCCATGTCGTCCGGTTCAATAGTTGGGCTGCACTGTGTCTATTCGTCCAACAATCCTCAAGCACTAAAAGTTAAATTATCAGGAAACAACACCATTTCTAAGTTTGATCAGGTATGATGCTAAGTTGTGAATGAGTGTTCAAGCAATTATTTCACTAAACAGCAACCTGAAGTGGTTATCATATAACTAAAGCAACAAAGACCAATACTCAATGCAATATAAAGTGATAAAAGATGGTGAACATCCATGTTCAAGTAAAAGGAGGAAGTGCTACTGCAGAAAACCATACTAATACTAACAAGTAAATCGTCACCTGATCAAATAACTTCCCATTTGAATTGACATTAAATTCAATGTTCAGATCTTTGAGGCCACTGCTGAAGGCCTTGCTATTTGGAATAGTCCATCTCCATAGATCTCCATCCTCAATAAACTTGAAAAGCTTGTGCACCATTTCAAGCTTGTTTTCAGGTAGATATTTCATTTCAGTTACAGAATTACCACTTCCATGATTCCGTGAAGTACTAGCTTCTGTTAATAACTTGTTCCTAAAGTAGTCGAATGCAATTGTTGCTCCACTGCGTTGCATGTCAATCACCTTATTCACGTTTTCTCCAAGTGTGGCACTCCCACACAGACTTTCCATGGCAGTCTTATGATGGTCTAAGATTGTTACACTGAAAAGGGTAAAACGATGTAAGTGTCCCCAAGTGCCATCCTCCCAACTGAAAACATGGTAATAAATCAAGGTTGTGTGCATCAATCGATGAAGAGGCCGGGGGCATGCCTCCTTTTTGAAAAGAAAAAAGAGTGACATTTTCACACAACTTTCAGCAGCAGCCTTATGATGGTCCAAGAATGTTACAGTGGAAAAGATAAACAACTATAAGTATCCTAGTATTGCCAAGAAAAAAATATAGTGCAAAGCTTCACAGTTCCACAATATTCAACATGATTGAAGGCCACAATGTGTTACAAACATTGAGAACAAACATTGAGAATGCCCTGCTACTGTGCATAAAATTAGGAAGAATCACATCCGGATGAATCTGAGATTAACCACACGGTTCACATCAAACAATGTAAATAATGCAACACAAAGGGAAACGGTCAGAGATGAATCTTTACAGACCTCTGAACTTTCGGGGCTATATCAGCAACAAAACCAGGAGGCCCTACGAAGTCAAGAAGGTAAACATCTTCAATTTCGTCAAACGGAAGACCATCGCTCCTGCAAAAGGAAACCCATAAGACCAAGGTTATAACAGGAGAAACATAATATCGTCGTTTTTCTTTTAAGGTACAAGATCGCCGTTTTGGGTCTGCTCTGCCAAGGCTTGTATAGCATGACAATAAAAACACTAGTGAGTTCTGGGTGATATTTTCGACCATTCCAATCAACCACGACTAATGATGTATTGAAATTTAAAGGAAGATATCCATCCAGTTCAGACTATGCCCAATTTTGTCTCGAGATAATATGACTCCAGAGCATGGGTCCTTTTTATGTGAAATATAATTTCTAACTTGAGATGATTTTTTTGGTCGGGATACAGATTGCACAAAAAAATTGGCATGCATCTAGCTTAAACGAACTAACGACACCAGGATTTGTCAAAGTGAAACTACACCTGAACACTGCAAAGGTAACGCCCTGTCAAATCTTACTAACACTGACTGTCAAAGTGAGCACCTGAAAAGCGCGTGAATCGTACAGATTTGATATCGTGCATTGATCTTATGGTAGGTCAGGTCTGAAGTTCGGAAAGACTACCTGATGGGGTCATAGACGGTGTTGGGGAAGAAGCGGACGGGGAGGGCGGCGGCGGAGAAGTAGAGGTGGGCGGCGAGCGCGGCGAATGCGCCGTCCGGGCACGGGTAGTGGTACAGCACGGCCGATGCCTTCCGCGCGGAGCCGGCGGCGCAGGCCATATGTATTGCGGCGCCGAGGCGGATGGCGAGCTTAGACGGGAAAAGCGGCGCGGCTGGGGCGGCGGGCGGGTGAGTGGGTTTCCTGGTTTCGTGGTTTTGGCAACGACGAAAATAACGTAGCTCCAGTAAAAAAATCGACGGGATGACTGTATAATTTAGGGAAAGTTCTTCAAGAGCCTCTCTAGCAGATTCCGTGTAACCTCACTGAGGCGCGTTTTTCCAGCGGTTTTACAGGACGGTCAAAAAATCCGGCCCAACCAGGTTCGATTAAAACAACCTGGCTGTAAAAAAAATTATGGAAGGCCTGTAAACCGCCCGTGATTCCGGTTATATATGCCAGCTCCGGGACGATTTAGGGTTCCCATCCCTCTTTTCCCCTATCCGCCTCTGCCGCGTTGTTTTCATTCCGGCGTCAAATCGAGCGACTTCCGACGTCGTTTTCCGGCGAGGTTAGGCACCCGAGGCGAGAGGAGATGTCATGCACGGGATCCGGGAGGGATGGCCGAGGGGGGGCTCGTCGGCGACCCGCCCCGCAAGCGCCGCCACGATGCGGAGGCCGAGAGCTCCTCGCTCCGCCCACTAGTGAAAGTATGGCAGAAGGAGCAGGCGCGCATCTGTGGCGCCCGCTCCCACAGCGCCGGCGCGTGGAGAAACTTCAACCGCCTCGACCGCATATTCTCCCCCGCGCTCAAGCGTCTCGGGGCGACGGAAAAGGCGTGGTTCGAGGCCAAGGTGGTCGCCACCGCTGAAGATGAAGCTCGGCATGCGCGTCCTGGCGTTGTTCGAGGAGTACAAGCTCGCGCAAGTCCTCTCCAACACCCTCATGTACCACCACCTCCATGGCAACCCGCCCCGCGACGACGAAGACGACGGCGATGAGTAGATCTAGTATCCTAGTATGCACCCCGTTTAAGTATGAACTGTTCAATTTCCGTTTGTATTAAGTATGAACTCTGGTATGGTATGTAGTATAAACTCCGGTATGCTATGTTTGAACTCCGGTGATCTAGTTTAAGCGCGAATTGCAAGTTTGAATATGCGATATCGGTATGAAGGATCTATTCTGGCTAAGAGTTTGACGTCCAGCAGAAATTGTTTCTGGGATACTGTAAACGAGTTTTGCGGGACGGCCGGTTGCGGGATCTGCTAGAGATGGTCTAACATCTATTTTTCTTCGTTCCCTTAAAACTTTTTTATAAATATTTTTTGGTATTATTAAAAGACGTTGAGGCCCACAAGTCAGTGACCTTGCGTGCTTAGGGAAGCATCTCCGCATACAGACGGTGTGGCACCCTACGAGCCAGGGCGTGAGGCATGTGGTGCCTTATTCGGAGGGAGACTGCTAGCATGAAGACGGTGTGTGGCTTCTGAGATTCGGTGACACACTGGTTTCCTCAAGTGGGCAAACAACCTTCATGGCTTCATCTCCTCTTCGACAGGATCACGGCGTCAGCCAAAGGTAGCCTTGCTCAAGCTTTTGAGCTTGTGCTTTACGTCGTCTAGCTTGTTCTTCAGTTGCCTTGCATCTTTTGTTGTTTGTTGTTGTGTTGTGTTGTATTGAGTTGTGGTGTGTGTTGTTGAGTTTTGGGTATTTAAAGGCGTCACTGAGCTAATGCCGGGCCTCGGCCTTGTTTATAAAAAGTTAAATCATAAAAATTATTAATCTTGTGCCGGTACTTAACGATACTATTTTCACGAGATGTTTTGAAAAAACAATTACTAGTAGTTTTCAAAATTAATAATCTAGTCGTGCAGCCCAAAAGAAATTTAACATTTTAGGGGAAAGTATACTCATGTAAGCTCTAAAAAATTGCATAGCAGGAAACATTGAAACGTGTCTATTATAGTTAGGAACTAATCCATGCGTACTCTTAACTAATGAAGAGGCAATAAATTACCAAGGGTATTAACTAAATGTATATATATCTCAAGGGACAAGCAAACCATATGATTCAAACTTGACTGGATGATGAGTAGCTGTTGCGAATGAGTACAGATGGTGGTTGGGTTGAACATGCTTCTCTCCCATGCTTGGGCCCATGTGTACATGTGATTGGGTTGAACATGCCTCTCTCTCATGTGTGGGCCCATGCCTACTGGAAAGTACAACCATATACGAGACACATGCTTCGATGTAATTAAGTGACGCTGAAATTTATTCAAAGCATTTACACCAACCATTTTGAATCCGGATGAAAGTGCATGGTAAAGATGTGAGGGGTGGAGCACCTAGGAGCTCCTATGCAATTACCGCTAATAGCATGCTATATTTCAAATAGTGTTTTGAAAGAAAAAATCGCAAATATAGACCAAAAATAAAGGATATAATTCAATAATAGTAATAATAATAATATGTCTGGAGCTCGAGCCGGATGTCTCGCATGGAGTGGCCTTCGTTGATGTAGTCCTTGCGCCGGATTTCCAGGGGAAGGCCGGATGTCCGGGCGTTGGGGAGGCGCCGGACATCCGGCCGCTGATGCTGATAGAGGCAAAGGTGTCCCATCTTTCGATAAGAAGGTGGCTATCGTTTTCTATGGGAGTAGACTTTGACAATCCAACTACGAACGTGCGAGACGTCGCGCCTTAGCAATCGCTAAACCAACTTTCGAGGGTTATTGACCACGCCGGAGCACGGTCAACCTGACCACGAAGGTCTATTTCCTGCAAGCAAACGAAGAACAAGTAAGAAACTAAGATTGCAATCTAGATATTGCGAATATAAGATGAAGACATTATTGATCAAGGTGGGGTTCTGTGATGTCCTGGTCTGGTCGTTGAACACAAACGAAGTACGCGAAGTTGCAGCTATGGCAAACTTTTAATCTAAACAAAACCCAAGCAAAAAGCTACTAGATGGATCTACTTATATAGGAGCAAGGGGTGGCGGCCAGGGAGGTGGGAAGGACGTCCCAAGGCAGGCTAAAACTAACCCTAGGTCGTACAAGACCCATGGGCCCAAGTGGAGGTGATGCAACACCTTTGAACTTGTAGTTTGACTCGGATTCTACTGCAGCGTCAGATTGTTTCGTCAATATCTCAACGTTCTCGACGAATTTGAAGGTGAATCCAATTGGGTTGGAAAGAGCACGAAATCTACTCTCCAACAAAAGAAGAATCACCCAATTCGGAGTCCGAATGCAATAGTTCTTGACGTTTTGAGTCAGGTATGTCTGTGGAGTCCGAATCTGAGTCCAGAACGTGTGGGACTTGGACTCTATTGTCTCTTGGCCTAAAAGTGACGTGAGAGGATTTTTTGAACATCACCTAAACCTCTATTTTTCCCTTATCTTCATATGTGGATTGTACGAATGTCCCATACACCTGCAATTAGACATGGCACAAAAGTCTATGAAGTATTTTTGTCCTGAATAACATAAATAAATTATTGTATAGTTTGCATTAGAAATCACCTCACAAATATGCATGTATGCAATATTTTTGGTCGTATCCAAGGTAGTCGTGTCCTCATCATCCTCCCTTTCTTAAAAACAAAGCCGTCCTCGGCGTTGCTTAATCTGAAATGTGGCTAACAAAAGAGACAAGGTGTACATGTTGTATATGTATATGTCATTCATTTTTTACTTCCCTTGGTTTTTGCACATATGACACATGTATACATGAGTAGCTTTCATAGTTCATAAAATATAAAACTGAAATATTATCACAAGAAATAGAAGACATGAAAATATTGCAACTCAATTTGCACATATAAGTGAAGCTCTTATTAATATCAAAGGATTGACAATGTTCATCATTAAACCATCACAACATGGGTGAATAAACCTTACTTGCATCAAATTTATATGCTACAACATGCTTAAATAAGCAAACATGCAATAAGTCACTTGACACAGAATCATCACCAATATTAGAGGTCATATCAAAATGATTAAACATTGGTTCTTTTGCATCAACAGTTAATTCAATGGGTGCACTCAAAATTGTTGGTACTCAAAATTTCGGCCGTTTATTGGTGCAGCTCTTGTGCGACTGCACATGCACTGGATGTCAGGCCTCTGGCGCAGATGTCCGACCGCTGTAGTTTCAGCAACATCGTCTTCTTCCGTCTCCGCTTCCATGCTTCCCTTGCGAAAGGTGTAGTTGTTCCTTGGCGCTTGCACTCTTCCTCGACATCCGTGAAGCTCCGGCAATACATATGCATGCACACGAGAGGAGTGTCCAGTAGTATACCATCTTCCAAGGGGTCAAGTGAACACGTGTAAAGGAGATGATTCACCTTTATGCATGTGGAGTAGATGTCGCATGTGTCACTTACCAAACGGACTCTTGACATGGTGATGTTTGTAGGATGCTTCGCATCCCCTCCCCCTTGGAAAGGATCCGTCCTCGGATCGAAAACCAAATCACCAAGGGAAAGAGATGGCATCGCCATGTTGAAGTGGATAATCACCAAGAACTCGTCATCTTGAAGTTCGAAATGGGCACTCTCCAATGTTGCACCATCTTGTGATTCCTTCAAAAGGAGTAAGGACAACAAACACTTGAAAAACCAAATGTGGTTAGCGTTAGTGCAAAACCAAGCCTTGAAGTGGAGATTCACCCAACAAGTGCCGTCATCATGTATATCATAAGGTGTGACAACGGATTGTGATATGGCACGTAAGCATATAAATTGAGCACAGTCAATGGCATCATGGAAACAAGCATGCAAATGGGGGGGAGGGGCTAGAGATGTTAATATGTGTGAGAAGTGAATAAGCATCTACCACAAAGTCATGGCAAACATGCACAAAGCGCTTAGTAAATGGTCTATGGTAGGCATAGGAATCATTCACAACACCAAAAAAATGAAGTGTCTAAACACATGGGTCAAGTGAAAGACAATCCAAGTATAATGTGCATGGAGTGTAGTGAAAGTATTGTGGCACTCAACACAATGGAAAAGAGCAATTGGTCATCATGTGTGAGGCAATCAAGTCAATCATGTGAAAATCAATGGGCATGGCATATGTGAAAAAATGACATTGTTGCAACCAAACATGTGATAGGAGCAATTAATGATCAATGGTTTGGGGATTCTCAAAAGAGAAGGATATCACCTTGAAAGCGTGTCCTTGTGCGTCTTTCACAATATCGAAGCACAAGCAAGTGCGATGTGAAAGCGTTGTGGTCGAAGGTGTGCTTGGCTTGCTGTCAAGAGCTCGAATGGTCAATTCGCGTGAAGTGGAAGTTGACATGTAGTTG
Organism: Triticum aestivum; assembly: GCF_018294505.1. Taxonomy (NCBI): domain Eukaryota; kingdom Viridiplantae; phylum Streptophyta; class Magnoliopsida; order Poales; family Poaceae; genus Triticum; species Triticum aestivum. The sequence continues at coordinate 365,415,532 of NC_057811.1, read as the reverse complement.
AAGTATCCTACACATACACAAACCAAAGCAAGGAATGTATGTGTACGATAGATAAACACATCATCCATCATAATGGTTCTCTTCTCTTGCACATAACCATTGGTAGTAAAAGTGCATGAATAATAGGATGCAACAATCTTAATGTTCATGGCACTATCCATATTGTGCAAAGAAGGAAGACAAACATGTTTCACAAGAATAATGTCAAAAGCTCCAAATATATGGGAGAAAGCTATGGGGGCAATCTCACTAGTAAGACTAAAAGCATTGTTGCACTCAGTATATGGAAATTCTAGGATTATAGAGGCAACATATGGAGCAATTGGACAATGTTCAATAGCAATCATGTGCAAAGCATGGAAACGGTTGACATCAACTACATGAAACAAGCAAGTATGAATCATTGGTGATGCAACATAAGGAAGCATAGAAATCATGCATGCAAACTAGTGGAGCAAAGATGCAACACACTAGAGGAAATCATGGCAATCATGTCATGTGACCAAATAGTAGTTCTAGGCAATGCAAAGACATATCACAAGCATGAACACAAAGCAATATCAAAGTATCATCATAGGCATGGGGTACAAAGCAAACATGGCAACGACGATAGGTATCTCCACCAAGCTTGCAAACACACATACAAGTAGTAAAAGTGTGTAATGCAAAGCATGGGCTACCAAAGCATGTTATCCAAATGGGAACAAGCATATCATACGAAGTTAACATGGCATGATGGGCATAAAGTGAGAAGTGGTATAGGACCCATGACCATGTGAGTGCCATGTATAAGAAATGCACAAAATTCTTGCATAAAGAGGGCGGTTGGAGGGTAAGCACTCCATGGTGGCGCACGCCTTCATTCCTCTCTAGAGCTCGTTTCGTCAACTCATGCGCTTGCGAGGTTGACGAGTAAGTGTGATGACCTACACAAGAAAGACACAAACGAAAGAAAGTGTGTGCATTGTAAATGTACACATCATCCATCATGATGTGTATGTGCACATGTGAGTTATCACAAGGCAAGTAATGCTCAAAGAAATTTGACGATGGTATAAGAACATGTCATCCATCGTGAAATAATAGTTGTTATGTATAACACGATGGGGACATATATTGAGCGTGCAAGTATATGGCACAACAATAGCATTGTTATTAACGGGGAGCATACTGTGCACATAATTATCGGGATCATGAAATGTATGGGATTGATCAAGATCTCCTGAGATCTATGAGGAAACTATGGGGGTCTTCTCATGAGCGGAGAAAATTGACAACATGGCAAACAATGCATTTTTGAAGTTAGGTGGTCATGGCATGACATATGATTGACATGATACAAATGGAACATATCAATATCATCACAAGAAGAACAAATGCCAATTACCATGGGCTTGTCATCTATGTCATATGTGCAAATCGAGTTTATTTTAATGGCATATGCATAGTTACTATGAAAGGATGGCAAATATGTCATATCGTTGATCTCATGCATAGCATATGGCAAGTCAAGTGGATTGTCAAACATGATGTGACCGAGAGAAATATCACAAGAAATCCTATGCAACATGGCATCATAACTAATAGACTTCACATGAGAATCATCATACTCATCATAAATGAGTAATTCCTCACATTAGAAAGTCACACTAGCATGAAGCATGGTCATAGATGGATCAACATCATGCAAGCAATCAATGTCCACTAGTGGGACTAGAGCATCACCTTCACCTATGTTGCCTTGATCATTCCACTCAAGTGGTGTAGGTGAGGTGGCAAAGACCAACTCGTGATCATATTCATCGTGATGGAACCATGTGGGGGTGCATCATATTCCATCATGGCCATCGTCTTGTCCAAAAAAGGACAAAGTCGTCGATGAGTGGGGCATCGTCATATATGGGACATAGCACCAAATGAGAAGACACGATAGAGGAGGTTAAGTCGTTGGAGTTTAAAATGGCCTCACAAGACCTATCAACTTACTCTCTCAACTCTTGTGGTGGCTCACTCACTCCCTCGAAGTAGGTGCACTCAACGTCTCATATGGTGGAGTCACTCATCTCACTTAGTTGGTGGGGGTTGTGGCTATCCTCACATGGTAATTGGGTCATCTCATCATATTGCGGGGCTAGTGGTGAACTCGCTCTCACTCTCAATATGGTGGCACAAGTCTCACAACTCATCACCATACGCCGCCATGGTCGAAGGGAAAATCCCGTGCTCAACCATCTCATCACCGTCGCCATGGATGAAGGCTGAAGATGGCACATCATCACTCGCCTCCATGTCCGAAGGGAAAATCCCATGCTCGATCATCTCATTCTCGCCTCCAAATATTGAAGCATCATCCTTGCTCGCCACCATGTCACTCGCCTCCAAAGCATGTTCCTTGAGATGCTCCATAGTCGTAGTCGTCATTGCACCTTCTTAAAAAAGAGTTGTGGTAGACTCGGCATCGTCAATGCCACAAAGAGGGATGACAGTGAAGTCGAACTTGGAAGCATCGTCTTGGAGCTCATCGGGCCTGGACATCTTGGTAATGCTATCCCCATCCTCAATGTCATGGTGCTTGGTCGTCGTGAAGTGTGCATCGGGTGGAGAAGCCTTGCCCTTCATCGGTTCTTGTTCCGCCTTGAGAGAACCAACGTAGAGGTCATCGAGAGACTTGTAGTTCTCGAGGAAGATGGTCTTGGAGATGTGTTCAATCCCATCATGAAGTGGAACTTCATCCAAATGAGGTCATCCACACCGCTCATCGCAAGGCTTTCTTCATCTCCATGAAGTACTCGTCGATGGACTTGGATCCTTGGATGGTGTTCTCCGATTGGCGTAGAAGATGTTACGTGTAGGTGGAAGGCACAAACTCTCGCACCATAGCTCTCTTCGTCTTGGGCCAACTCATGTCGAAACTCTTTGAAGGTGTGCAAAGCCACCATGTGGACGCGTAGTCATGGAAGTTCCTTATGGTGCACTTCACTTGATCTTCGGGAGGAACGCAAAGTAGCTTGAGGTAGTCGTCCATCTTGCGCTCCCACTTAAGATACTCCTCGGGGTCTTGAGTCCCATAGAAAGGAATCTCATGGTCGGTGTCAAGGTCATAGTAACTCGTGGAAGTCATGGACTTGAGCTTGGGAAGCTTCTCTTGAGCGTAATATTGAGGTGCTTGTCGGCAAAGATGCCGCATATCCAAAGGCAAAGATGCCTTGAAGTCGCTTGGCGAAGATGCCAAGGTAGGTGGTGAAGTCGTAGAGCGGTGGTTGGTGTTGAGCTCTTGACCTTCATGTTCTTGTCGGTGGTGGTGTCGATGCCGACGTGACCATGCCGGAGATGGTAGCTCGGAAGCATGTGCACTTGAGCATCTTCTCAAAGATGAGGAAGACCTTTTACCATTGTTGATGAGGGCTTTGAGCTCATCCATTTGAGCATCCATCTTGGGATCCAATTGGTTCTTCATGGCATGAAACTTGTGTTGGGGAACGTAGTATTTCAAAAAAAAAATCCTACGATCACGCAAGATCTATCTAGGAGAAGCATAGCAATGAGCGGGGAGAGTGTGTCCACGTACCCTTGTAGACCGAAAGCGGAAGCGTTAAGTAACGCGGTTGATGTAGTTGAACATCTTCGCGATCCAATCGATCAAGTACCGAACGCACGACACCTCCGCGATCTGCACACGCTCAGCTCGGTCACGTCCCTCAAACTTCTAGATCCAGCTGAGGTCGAGGGAGAGTCTTGTCAGCACGACGGCGTGTTGTTGGTGATGATGAAGTTACCGACGCAGGGCTTCGCCTAAGCACTGTGACAATATGACCGAGGTGGAAATATGTGGAGGGGGGCACCGCACACAGCTAAGAATCAACTTGTGTGTCTATGGGGTGCCCCCCTCCCCCGTATATAAAGGAGGGGAGGAGGGGGCCGGCCGGCCTCATGGTGCACCCCAAGGGGGGATTCCTATTCCTACTAGGAGTAGGTTTCCCCCCTTTCCTAGTCCAACTAGGAGGGGGGAGGAAGGGGAAGAGGGGAAGAAGGAAAGGGGGGCCGACCCCCTCCCCAATTTGGATTGGGCTTGGGGGGCGCACCCCACCTCTTGGCCGCCTCCTCTCTCTTCCACTAAAGCCCGTGTAGGCCCATTAAGCCCCCGGGGGGTTCCGGTAACCCCCCGGTACTCCGGTAAATGCCCGAACTCATCCGAAACTATTCCAGCGTCCAAACATAACCTTCCAATATATTAATCTTCATGTCTCGACCATTTCGAGACTCCTTGTCATGTCCGTGATCACATCCGGGACTCCGAACTACATTCGGTACATCAAAACACATAAACTCATAATACCGATCGTCATCGAACGCTAAGCGTGCGGACCCTACGGGTTCGAGAACTATGTAGACATGACCGAGACTCATCTTGGTCAATAACCAATAGCGGAACCTGGATGCCCATATTGGTTCCTACATATTCTACGAAGATCTTTATCGGTCAAACCGCATAACAACATACGTTGTTCCCTTTGTCATCGTTATGTTACTTGCCCGAGATTCGATCGTCGGTATCATCATACCTAGTTCAATCTCGTTACTGGCAAGTCTCTTTACTCGTTCCGTAATGCATCATCCCGTAACTAACTCATTAGTCACATTGCTTGCAAGGCTTATAGTGATGTGCATTACTGAGAGGGCCCAGAGATACCTCTCCAACAATGGGAGTGACAAATCCTAATGTTGATCTATGCCAACTCAACAAACACCATCGGAGACACCTGTAGAGCATCTTTATAATCACCTAGTTATGTTGTGACGTTTGATAGCACACTAAGTGTTCCTCCGGTATTCGGGAGTTGCATAATCTCATAGTCATAGGAACATGTATAAGTCATGTAGAAAGCAATAGCAACAAACTAAACGATCATAGTGCTAAGTTAATGGATGGGTCAAGTCAATCACACCATTCTCTAATGATGTGATCTCGTTTACCAAATGACAACTGATGTCTATGGCTAGGAAACTTAACCATCTTTGATTAACGAGTTAGTCAAGTAGAGGCATACTAGTGACACTCTGTTTGTCTATGTATTCACACATGGACTAAGTTTCCGGTTAATACAATTCCAACATGAATAATAAACATTTACCATGATATAAGGAAATATAAATAACAACTTTATTATTGCCTCTAGGGCATATTTCCTTCAGTCTCCCACTTGCACTAGAGTCAATAATCTAGATTACGTAGTAATGATTCTAACACCGATGGAGTCTTGGTGCTAATCATGTTTTGCTTGTGAGAGTCTTAGTCAACGGGTCTACAACATTCAGATCCGTATGTATTTTGCAAATCTCTATGTCTCCCTCCTTGACTTGATCGCAGATGTAATTGAAGCGTCTCTTGATGTGCTTGGTTCTCTTGTGAAATCTGGATTCCTTTGCCAAGGCAATTGCACCAGTATTGTCACAAAAGATTTTCATTGGACCCGATGCACCAGGTATGACACCTAGATCGGATATGAACTCCTTCATCGAGACTCCTTCATTTGCTGCTTCCGAAGCAGCTATGTACTCCACTTCACACATATATCCCGCCGAGACGCTTTGCGTAGAACTGCACCAACTAACAGCTCCACCATTCAATATAAATACATATCCGGTTTGTGACTTAGAGTCATCTGGATCAGTGTCAAAGCTTGCATCGACGTAACCGTTTACGACGAGCTCTTTGTCACCTCCATAAACGAGAAACATATCCTTAGCCCTTTTCAGGTATTTCAGGGTGTTCTTGACCGCTGTCCAGTGATCCACTCCTGGATTACTTTGGTACCTCCCTGCTAAACTAATAGCAAGGCACACATCAGGTCTGGTACACAACATTGCATACATGATAGAACCTATGGCTGAAGCATAGGGAATGACTTTCATTTTCTCTCTATCTTCTGCAGTGGTCGGGCATTGAGTCTGACTCAACTTCACACCTTGTAACACAGGCAAGAACCCTTTCTTTGCTTGATCCATTTTGAACTTCTTCAAAACTTTATCAAGGTGTGTGCTTTGTGAAAGTCCAATCAAGCGTTTTGATCTATCTCTATGGATCTTGATGCCCAATATATAAGCAGCTTCACCGAGGTCTTTCATTGAAAAACTCTTATTCAAGTATCCTTTTATGCTATTAAGAAATTCAGTATCATTTCCAATCAACAATATGTCATCCACATATAATATCAGAAATGCTACAGAGCTCCCACTCACTTTCTTGTAAATACAGGCTTCTTCAAAAGTCTGTATAAAACCATATGCTTTGATCACACTACCAAAGCGTATATTCCAACTCCGAGATGCTTGCACCAGTCCATAAATGGATCGCTGGAGCTTACACACTTTGTTAGCACCTTTTGGATCGACAAAACCTTCTGGTTGCATCATATACAACTCTTCTTTAAGATATCCATTAAGGAATGCAGTTTTGACATCCATTTGCCAAATTTCATAATCATAAAATGCGGCAATTGCTAACATGATTCAGACGGACTTAAGCATCGCTACGGGTGAAAAGGTCTCATCGTAGTCAACTCCTTGAACTTGTTGAAAACCTTTCGCAACAAGTCGAGCTTTGTAGACAGTAATATTACCGTCAGCGTCAGTCTTCTTCTTGAAGATCCATTTATTCTCTATGGCTTGCCGATCATCGGGCAAGTCAACCAAAGTCCACACTTTGTTCTCATACATGGATCCCATCTCAGATTTCATGGCCTCAAGCCATTTCGCGGAATCTGGGCTCATCATCGCTTCCTCATAGTTCGTAGGTTCGTCATGGTCAAGTAACATGACCTCCAGAACAGGATTACCATACCACTCTGATGCGGATCTTACTCTGGTTGACCTACGAGGTTCGGTAGTAACTTGATCAGAAGTTTCAAGATCATCATCATTAGCTTCCTCACTTACTGGTGTAGGAATCACTGGAACTGATTTCTGTGATGAACTACTTTCCAATAAGGGAGCAGGTACAGTTACCTCATCAAGTTCTACTTTCCACCCACTCAATTCTTTCGAGGGAAACTCCTTCTCTAGAAAGGATCCATTCTTAGCAACGAATATCTTGCCTTCGGATCTGTGATAGAAGGTGTACCCAACAGTCTCCTTTGGGTATCCTATGAAGACACATTTCTCTGATTTCGGTTCGAGCTTATTAGGTTGAAGCTTTTTCACATAAGCATCACAGCCCCAAACTTTAAGAAACAACAACTTGGGTTTATTGCCAAACCACAGTTCATATGGTGTCGTCTCAACGGATTTAGATGGTGCCCTATTTAACGTGAATGCAGCCGTCTCAAAAGCATAACCCCAAAACGATAGCGGTAAATCAGTAAGAGACATCATAGATCGCACCATATCTGATAAAGTACGATTATGACGTTCGGACACACCATTACGCTGTGGTGTTCCGGGTGGCGTGAGTTGCAAAACTATTCCACATTGTTTCAAATGAAGACCAAACTCGTAACTCAAATATTCTCCTCCACGATCATATCGTAGAAACTTTATTTTCTTGTTACGATGATTTTCCACTTCACTCTGAAATTCTTTGAACTTTTCAAATGTTTCAGACTTATGCTTCATCAAGTAGATATACCCATATCTGCTCAAATCATCTGTGAAGGTTAGAAAATAATGATACCCGCCGCGAGCATCAACACTCATCGGACCGCATACACCAGTATGTATTATTTCCAACAAGTCTGTTACTCGCTCCATTGTTCCGGAGAACGGAGTCTTAGTCATCTTGCCCATGAGGCATGGTTCGCAAGCATCAAGTGATTCATAATCAAGTGATTCCAAAAGCCCATCAGCATGGAGTTTCTTCATGCGCTTTACACCAATATGACCTAAACGGCAGTGCCACAAATAAGTTGCACTATCATTAGTAAACTTATATCTTTTGGCTTCAATACTATGAATATGACCACTCTTCAAGGGTGCATGACCATAAAAGATATTACTCATATAAATAGAACAACCATTATTCTCTGATTTAAATGAATAACCGTCTCGCATCAAACAAGATCTAGATATAATGTTCATGCTTAACGTTGGCACCAAATAACAATTATTCAGGTCTAAAACTAATCCCGGAGGTAGATGTAGAGGTAGCGTGCCGACGGCGATCACATCGACTTTGGAACCATTTCCCACACGCATCGTCACCTCATCCTTAGCCAATCTTCGCTTAATCCGTAGCCCCTGTTTTAAGTTGCAAATATGAGCAACAGAACCAGTATCAAATACCCAGACGCTACTGCAAGCATTAGTTATGTACACATCAATAACATGTATATCAAATATACCTTTCACTTTGCCATCCTTCTTATCCGCCAAATACTTGGGGCAGTTCCGCTTCCAGTGACCAGTCCCTTTGCAGTAGAAGCACTCAGTCTCAGGCTTAGGTCTAGACTTGGGCTTCTTCACTTGAGCAGCAACTTGCTTGCCGTTCTTCTTGAAGTTCCCCTTCTTCCCTTTGCCCTTCTTCTTGAAACTGGTGGTCTTGTTGACCATCAACACTTGATGCTCCTTCTTGATTTCTACCTCCGCAGCCTTTAGCATTGCGAAGAGCTCGGGAATTGTCTTATCCATCCCTTGCATATTATAGTTCATCACGAAGCTTTTGTAGCTTGGTGGCAGTGATTGAAGAACTCTGTCAATGACACTATCATCAGGAAGATTAACTCCCAGTTGAGTCAAGTGGTTGTGGTACCCAGACATTCTGAGTATGTGTTCACTGACAGAACTATTCTCCTCCATTTTGTAGCTATAGAACTTATTGGAGACTTCATATCTCTCAATTCGGGCATTTGCTTGAAATATTAACTTCAACTCGTGGAACATCTCATATGCTCCATGACGTTCAAAACGTCGTTGAAGTCCCGGTTCTAAGCCGTAAAGCATGGCACACTGAACTATCGAGTAGTCATCAGCTTTACTTTGCCAGACGTTCTTAACGTCATCAACAGCATCTGCAGCAGGCCTGGCACCTAGCGGTGCTTCCAGGATGTAATTCTTCTGTGCAGCAATGAGGATAATCCTCAAGTTACGGACCCAGTCCATGTAGTTGCTACCATCATCTTCCAACTTAGCTTTCTCTAGGAACGCATTAAAATTCAAAGGAATAGTAGCACGGGCCATTGATCTACAACAACATAGACATGCAAAATACTATCAGGTACTAAGTTCATGATAAATTAAAGTTAAATTAATCATATTACTTAAGAACTCCCACTTAGATAGACATCCCTCTAATAATCTAAGTGATCACGTGATCCATATCAACTAAACCATGTCCGATCATCACGTGAGACGGAGTAGTTTTCGATGGTGAACATCACTATGTTGATCATATCTGCTATATGATTCACGCTCGACCTTTCGGTCTCAGTGTTCTGAGGCCATATCTGCATATGCTAGGCTCGTCAAGTTTAACCCGAGTATTCTGCGTGTGCAAAACTGGCTTGCACCCATTGTATGTGAACGTAGAGCTTATCACACCCGATTGGTGTCTCGGCACGACGAACTGTCGCAACGGTGCATACTCAGGGAGAACACTTATACCTTGAAATTTAGTGAGAGATCATCTTATAATGCTACCGCCGAACTAAGCAAAATAAGATGCATAAAGGATAAACATCACATGCAATCAATATAAGTTATATGATATGGCCATCATCATCTTGTGCCTTTGATCTCCGTCTCCAAAGCACCGTTATGATCACCATCTGAAAGCACAAGTGCTCCTTGGGTGGTTTTGGAAATTAATGTCAACATATCTCTTGTTGGACTAATGTTTTATCTAGAATATTTCAGACAAGTTCAATAGACGGAGTGGCGTGGACAAGAGGATGTGGAACCCCTTCAAGGTGCTAAGGACAAAAGATTGGCTCAAGCTCAAAAGCTCAAGACTGTACATTTTTGATACAAGATCACATTGAGTCCATAGGAAAAGCCAATACTATTAAAAGGAGATGAGGTGTTGCTTAATGGATTGCTTGCTCAAAATGCTTAGTGATATGCTCCAAAAACCCTCAACTACTTTCTCATATCCACATATGTCCCAAACCAATAGTCAAACTTGGCCACACTGAAACATTCTATCCGGCGCCACCGAGTTCACTTGACATAGCCACTGCCAGAAACCCTAATCAATTCGGTCTCACCGATGGGATCTCGGTTTCACTGAGATGGGCTTGCAAACTCTTTATTGCCTGTTGCAATAATTTTGGTCTTACCGAGATTCATAATCGGTCTCACCGAGTTTGCCTGACCAACTCTCTGGTTAGCTTATTACCAAAATCGGTCCCACCGAGTTTGTGTAATCGGTCAAACCGAGATGAGGTTTTACCCTAACCCTAGCACATCGGTCCCACCGAGTTGATCATATCGGTCCCACCGAAATGCCTAACGGCCACATTATGAACTAAATCGGTCTAACCGAGTTTTCTGATTCAGTCCCACCGAGTTTGGTGATATGTCTGTAACGGTTAGATTTTGTGTGGAGGCTATATATACCCCTCTACCCACTCTTCATTCGTGAGGAGAGCCATCAGAACATGCCTACACTTCCAGCATACATTTTTTGAGAGAGAACCACCTACTCATGTGTTGACGTCAAGATATTCCAATCCAACCACATAAATCTTGATCTCCAGCCTTCTCCAACTTGCTTTCCACTCAAATCATCTTTCCACGAAATCCAAATCTGTGTGAGAGAGTTGAGTGTTGGGGAGACTATCATTTGAAGCACAAGAGCAAGGAGTTCATCATCAACACACCATCTATTACCTTTTGGAGAGTGGTGTCTCCTAGATTGGTTAGGTGTCACTTGGGAGCCTTCGTCAGGATTGTGGAGTTGAACCAAGGAATTTGTACGGGCAAGGAGATCGCCTACTTCGTGAAGATCTACCCTAGTGAGGCAAGTCCTTCGTGGGCGATGGCCATGGTGGGATAGACAAGGTTGCTTCTTCGTGGACCCTTCGTGGGTGGAGCCCTGCGTGGACTCGCACAACCGTTACCCTTCGTGGGTTGAAGTCTCCATCAACGTGGATGTACGATAGAACCACCTATCGGAACCACGGCAAAATCTTCGTGTCTCCAATTGCATTTGCACACTCCAATCCCATCCATTTACATTCCCGCAAATTGCATGCTTTACTTTCCGCTGCTCATATACTCGTGCCATGCTTGCTTGAATGTATTGTGAATGTTTAAACTTGTGCTAAAACTCTACCTTAACTTGAAGAAAATAAAAACTGCAACTTTTTCTTGTTAAGAGTCTATTCACCCCCCCTCTAGACACCTCTTCTCGATCCTTTCAATTGGTATCAAAGCTTTGGTCTCCATTGCTTTGGTTTAAACACCTTTGGAGGAAGATGGATGAGTCTATGTTGGGGAGTCTTAGACGTAGAGTGCCTTTTCTTGATGGAGAGTACTTTCATGAGTGAAAAATGAGATGCTTGAGATTTTCAATGAATATCACTTGAACAAGTACATTACTAGTCCTTGCATTCCCCCTAGAGATCCTTTGCATCCCACTCCCGATGAGGATCTTGACATGATTTGCAATCTTAGAACTATCAATCTTATCATTAGAGGATTGCCCAAAAATTTGATTGCTAGCTTACCTGCTCTTGATTGTGTTTACACCATATGGAGATTTCTTGAGGAACGATTCCCAAATTATTCCTTGAAAAATCTTGATGAGATTCTCCATAAGTCTATTGCCTTGAATAGGATGAGCACTAGTGATCCTAAGTTTGATGATTGCCTGTTTGAGCTTCGTGATCTCATGCGTGCCTGTAACACCCCGCATGTAACTTGCCATAATTGTAACTCCGACTCTTGCCATTTCCGGCTATGTGATATGTTTTCCCTCCGTTGTTGGGTTTTGTCTTTCGTTTTGTATTTTGTCATGTCATGCATTTTCATATCATGTCATCATGTGCATTGCATTCGCATACGTGTTCGTCTTGTGCATCCGAGCATTTTCCCCGTTGTCCGTTTTCCAATCCGGCGCTCCTATCTCCTCCGGTGCACCCCTCTTGTTTTCTTTCGTGTGCATGTGTCAAACTTTCTCGGAATGGACCGGGGCTTGTCAAGTGGTCTTAATATACCACCCGGAGACTACCGGTCAAGTTTCGTTCCATTCGGAGGTCGTTTGGTACTCCAACGGTTAACCGGGCCTCCGCAATGTCCATTTGAGTATCCAGCAAAAACCCCCTCCAAAACCAACCCAAAGCCCACCAAACTCTCTTCCATGCTCTAGGTCGTTCGATCACGATCGTGTGGGCGAAAACCGCACCTCATTTGGAGTCTCCTAGCTCCCTCTACCTATAAATGAGTGGACATCCCGAAAAACGAAACTGCAGTCGAAACCCTAATTTTCCCTCTCCGCGGGCGGACGCGTCCAGCCGCCGCCGGACAACGTCCGCCGCGCGCCCGGCCAACCGGAGCGCGACACGTGTCGCCGCCGCCTCTTCCACCGCGCCGGCCCGCGAGCCCGCCGCGGGCCCGCCGGCCCGTTCCCCGCCGCCGCGCCCGCTCCTCCGCGCCTCCCGCCGACTCCGCCGCCGCAGCGCGCCGCCGCGCCCGCCCGCCGGCCGGCCAGCCGCCTCCGCCGCCGCGCCGCGGGCCCCCGCCGCCGACTCCGCCGCCGCGCCGGCCACCGCCTCCTCCGGCGCCGCCCCGCCGGCGGCCCCCTCCTCCGGCCGCCCCGCCCTCTCCTCGCCGGCCTCTTCTTCCTCCCGTCGGCGAGCTCCACCGCACGCCCGCGCCCAGTCGGTCCCGATCCGATCTGGTCAACGGGAGTAGGTTGACCCGAGACCCCCCTCTTTTTTTCTAAGTCCCTGAAACATTTTAGTATATGCTCCTGTTCGAGATGCGATAACTTTGTGCATGTAGCTCCGATTCGCGCGTATAATATGTCAAATTGTTCGTCTCGTGATGTTATTCATTTTGTTCAATTGCACCATTTTCATTAGAGGTCATCTTGATACCCAAATCTTCGTTGGAAGAGGGCTAGTTGCTGTTAATCTCTGGTTCTTATCAGAACTTGGAGATTTGTCATTTTTGTATCATTTATTTTGTGCATCTTTTGAGCATGAGCTCTACATGTGTTTTCAAGTATGCCATGCCATCTTTCCAGTGGTATAGTCCATGTATTTTTGTGATCTATGTGGTGACTAGCACAAGCATGCAAAGTAGGCCCCGTAATATTTCTGATTTCAGGGACTTAGTGATTTCTCTAAGTCCTTGTCTGTTGTAATTTTGTTGCCATGTAAACTTGATGATAGAGGGAGATCCATGCATATTTTGGAGATGTTCAGTAAGGATGTTTTGTAGCTATAGTTGTAATTGATCCATTCCTGCAATTGTTTGCAATTTTAGAGTACCATAGCATGACTCAATCTTGCTCTACTTTTGCTATAAAATATTTCTGGCAGATTCTTAACATGACATGCATTTTTGCCAAGCTTATTGTAGTTGATCAATAAATGCTATGCAATTGTTCTTGCCATGGATAGCTTCATAAACATGCCATCTTGCTGTAGGTATGCTTGGTTTTTCATGCATTGCTCTTTAGTGAGTGCATCAAGCTCACAAAGAGGCCTACATATTAACATTTCTGCCATGCTCTGTTTTCTGCTAAGTCCGAAACCTGATAACGAAACTTGCTATGTTTACATGCTTTCCATCATATCTTCTGGTCCTTTTTGGCTTATGGTCAGTAAGGGATTTTTGTCATGGGCATTTAGTAGAACACTACCATGCCTTGTTTTGCTATGTGAAGTTCCTGTAGCATGTTGATTTCGTGCTCTGAACATTGCTACCTGATGCTGATTTCTGCCATGTCCAGTTTTTCACTAAGTCTGTGAACCTGTAATCTTTTGCACTATTGCCATGCTTGTTTGAGCTTGATATGTTGTGAACTAGCAGTAGCTCAGTGTTCATCTTTTGTCAAGCATCTCCTGTAGATTACTTCCATGTGCTTTGTTGCTATGTTGGGATGCTGTAGTATTGTTGCTTGTTGCATTTTAAGTGCTATCTTGCTGTTTATCGCAGATTATTGTCATTCTCGTTTTGCTTGCCATTTGCAAACCGTGCATCCGATTCCGGTGATCTTTATATCGATTTCGACCGAAATCATCTCATCTTTCCAGTGGCATGCTTGGTTTGTCAAGTTACTGCCATGTTCATCATTTTCCTTCCGGAGCACGCATATGCATCGCATATCATAACTTGCATATCATACATGTCTTGCATCATGTTGCTTGCGCATTTCTCGTTGTTGATTGTGGTTCCGTTTGTTTGTGTTCTTGTTTTGGGTAGAGCCAGGAGACGAGTTCGTGAACGAGGAACCTGTCGAGTACGCTTACGAGGATCAAGCTTTCGACAACTCTGAGAATCTTGCAGGCAAGATGACCACCCCTCGAAATCACTTCTATCTTTGCTATGCTAGTTGTTCGCTCTATTGCCATGCTCCGCTACCTATCACTTGCTATATCATGTCTCCTATTTCAGCCATGTCAGCCCCTAACCATCCTTTCCTAGCAAACCGTTGTTTGGCTATGTTACCGCTTTTGCTCAGCCCCTCTTATAGCGTTGTTAGTTGCAGGTGAAGTTGAAGTTTGTTCCATGTCGGAACATGGATATGTTGGGATATCACAATATCTCTTATTTAATTAATGCATCTATATATTTTGGTAAAGGGTGGAAGGCTCGGCCTTATGCCTGGTGTTTTGTTCCACTCTTGCCGCCCTAGTTACTGTTATACCGGGATTATGTTCCTTGAGTTTGCGTTCCTTACACGGTCGGGTGATTTATGGGACCCCCTTGACAGTTCGCCTTGAATAAAACTCCTCCAGCATGGCCCAACCTTGGTTTTACCAGTTGCTACCTAAGCCTTTTCCCCCGGGTTTTCGCGAGCCCGAGGGTCATCTTATTTCAACCCCCCCGGGCCAGTGCTCCTTCGAGTGTTGGTCCGAACCGAGCAGCCTGCGGGGCCACCTCGGGGAAACTCGAGGTCTGGTTTTACTCGTAGCTTGACTTATCCGGTGTGCCCTGAGAACGAGATATGTGCAGCTCCTATCGGGATTTGTCGGCACATTCGGGCGGCTTTGCTGGTCTTGTTTTACCATTGTCGAGATGTCTTGTAAACCGGGATTCCGAGACTGATCGGGTCTTTCCGGGAGAAGGTTTATCCTTCGTTGACCGTGAGAGCTTGTGATGGGCTAAGTTGGGACACCCCTGCAGGGTAATATCTTTCGAAAGCCGTGCCCGCGGTTATGAGGCAGATGGGAATTTGTTAATGTCCGGTTTAGATAACTTGTCACTTGACCCAATTAAAATACACCAAGTGCGTGTGTAGCCGTGATGGTCTCTTCTCGGCGGAGTCCGGGAAGTGAACACGGTCTGTGTTATGTTTGACGTAAGTAGGTGTTCAGGACCTCTTCTTGGTCATTGCCAGATGACGCTCGTTCCATTGCTTCTCTTCTCGCTCTCATTTGCGCAAGTTAGCCACCATATATGTTTTTGCCGCTGCAGCTCCACCTCTTTGCACCTCTTGTCCTACAAGCTTAAATAGACTTGATCTCGCGGGTGTGAGATTGCTGAGTCCCCGTGACTCACAGATACTTCCAACACCAGTTGCAGGTGCCGACGATGCCAGTGCAGACGATGGCGTCGATCTCAAGTGGGAGTTCGACGAGGAACGTGGTCGTTACTATGTGTCTTTTCCTGATGATCAGTAGTGGAGCCCAGTTGGGACGATCGGGGATCTAGCATTTGGGGTTGTCTTATTTTCATCTGGATTTTGACCGTAGTCGGTCTATATGTTTGTATTTTGGATGCTGTATGATGATATTTATGTATTGTGTGAAGTGGCGATTGTAAGCCAACTCTTTATCCCATTCTTGTTCATTACATGGGATTGTGTGAAGATGACCCTTCTTGCGAAAAAAACCACTATGCGGTTATGCCTCTAAGTCGTGCCTCGACACGTGGGAGATATAGCCGCATCGTGGGCGTTACAGTGCCAAAGGAGATGTTGGAATTATTAGCAATATCATTTCCGAACTCATTAGAATCCATAGAGATGAACATTGTTATGGTCATACTTCTAATGAATCACCTTCTCTAGGAAATGATCAATTACAAGATGATGTTGAACATGGATACTATGATGAGGATGATGATAGTGACTTTAATCTCGATGAGTCTATGAGACACATTGGTCTTATGGCTAATCTTCGCGGCTACATGGCTGGAGGAAAGGAATGGGTCCTTGATAGTGGATGTACTGATCATATGACCGGAGATAAGGATATGTTTCGTGAGCTTGCTGAAAAGGACGACCCTCGAAAGTATGTCACTTTCGGTGATAACTCAAAGGGTAAGGTGGTTGGCCTTGGTAAGGTGGCCATCTCACATGATAGCTCCATACAAAATGTTATGTTCGTTGAATCTCTTGGCTACAATTTACTTTCCGTATCTAGACTTGCTGACTTTGGTTTCAATGTCCTATGTACTGAAGTAGATTGCCAATTGTTTCGTAGAGACAATCATAAAATGGTCTTTACCGGTATACGTATAGGTGATCTTTACATTGTTGACTTCACTAAAAAGGCTCAACCTAGAACTTGCTTAATTGCTAAATCTTCGAAAGGCTGGTTGTGGCATAGAAGGTTAGGTCATGTGGGCATGCGAAATCTTGATAAGCTTATTAAAGGTGATCATATCCTTGGAGTGAAAGATGGTATATTTGACAAGGATAGATTGTGCAGTGCTTGTCAAGGAGGAAAACAAGTTGGAGGAAGTCACCCCGTGAAGAACATCATGACCGCGAGAAGACCACTCGAGCTACTTCATATGGATCTCTTTGGTCCCAATGCCTACAAAAGTCTCGGTGGTAACTCATTTGGTCTAGTCATATTCGATGATTTTTCAAGATTTACGTGGGTGTTCTTTCTTGATGATAAATCGCAGGTCCAAAAGATCTTCAAGAACTTCACTAGGAAGGCCCAAAATCAATTTGAAGTGAAGATCAAGAAGGTTCGAAGCGACAACGGAACGAAGTTCAAGAACACAAATGTGGATACCTTTCTTGACGCAGAAGGTATCTCACATGAGTTCTCGGCCACGTACACACCTCAACAAAATGGAGTTGTTGAGAGGAAGAACCGAACTCTTATTGAGATGGCGAGAACGATGCTTGATGAGTACAAGACTCCAAAACACTTTTGGGTAGGAGCGGTTGAGACGGCTTGTCATGCAACAAATCGCTTGTATCTTCACAAGCTACTCGGCAAGACGGCGTACAAGCTTCTCACCGGTAACAAACCCCAAGTTGGATACTTTTGAGTATTCGGCTCAAAGTGTTACATTCTTGACAAGCATCGTCGTTCTAAATTTTCTCCTAAATCTCATGAGGGTTTCCTACTTGGTTATGGCTCAAACTCTCACGCTTACTGTGTTACAACAATTTCACCCGAAAGGTTGAAGAGACGGTAGATGTGAAGTTTGATGAATCTAATGGCTCGTAGGTAGAGCAATTGCCAATTGATGTAGGAGATAAAGATCCTTCGGAAGCAATCCAAGACTTGTCTATTGGCGAGATTCGTCCAACGGAGGTAAAGGAGAGTACCTCGTCCGTCCAAGTGGAAGCTTCTACCTCACGTCAAGGTGAACCAGGAGTTGACATGGAAGCATCCACAAGTGGGACACGCCAAGATGAAGAAAACGAGGAAGTGCACCAAGATGAACCTCATCAACCTCCTTCTCCACCACGACAAGAGGACGACAACGCCAATAATGAAGGAGGCCAAGAAGAAGGACAAGACGATGAAGAAGATGTTCCACCCCGACCCAAGCAAAAGCTCTCACGAGTTCGAGCAAGAGTCTCAAGAGTCCATCCCGTCGAGCAAATCTTCAATGATATCCAAACCGGGAGAATCACTCGCTCTAAAACTCATTTGGCTAATTTTTGTGAACATTATTCATTCATCTCTAGCATTGAACCTATGAAGGTTGAAGAAGCATTGGAAGATCTGGATTGGATAAATGCCATGCATGAAGAGCTACACAACTTTGAGAGAAACCAAGTGCGGACATTGGTTGAGAAACCCGACAACAACCACAACATCATCGGTACCAAATGGGTGTTTCGCAACACGCAAGACGAAGATGGCCAAGTCGTCCGCAACAAAGCACGTCTCGTCGCCCAAGGCTACACTCAAGTCGAAGGTATGGACTATGGTGAGACGTATGCCCCCGTTGCTAGACTTGAGTCCATCCGCATCTTACTTGCCTATGCTAATCACCATGATATCACCTTGTACCAAATGGATATTAAAAGTGCTTTTCTAAATGGTGAAATTGAGGAGGAAGTTTATGTTAAACAACCTCCCGGCTTTGTCAATCCTAAGAAACCCGACCATGTTTACAAACTTCATAAAGCTCTTTATGGTCTTAAACAAGCTCCTAGAGTGTGGTATAAATGCTTGACCGAGTTCCTTATTGAAAAAGGCTTTGAGATTGGAAAAATAGATTCTACTCTTTTTACTAAAAGGGTTAATGGTGAATTATTTGTGTGTCAAATTTATGTTGATGATATCATATTTGGTTCGACTAACCCTCATTTTAGTGAAAAGTTTGGGAAGCTAATGGCGAAGAAGTTTGAGATGTCTATGATGAGTGAACTCAAGTTCTTTCTTGGTTTGCAAATCAAGCAAACTAAGGAAGGCACCTTTGTTTCTCAAAAAAAAGTACACCAAGGACTTATTCAAGAAGTTCAACATGCAAGAAAGCAAAGGTATGAAAACGCCCATGCCTACTAGTGGACATCTTGACTTGACCAAGGATGGCAAATTAGTTGATCAAAAGGTTTACCGTTCTATGATTGGTTCATTGTTATATCTCTGTGCCTCCCGTCCCGATATTATGCTAAGTGTGTGCATGTGTGCATGATATCAAGCGGCCCCCAAAGAATGTCATCTTAAGGCTGCGAAAAGGATAGTGAGATACTTAATACATACACCAAATTTTGGCAATTGGTATCCTAGGAGGTCTTCTTTTGATCTTGTGGGCTATTCCGACTCGGACTATGCCGGTGACAAGGTTGATAGAAAGTCCACTTTGGGTACTTGTCAATTTCTTGGTAGATCTCTTGTGTCTTGGTCCTCCAAGAAACAAAACTCGATATCCTTATCCACCGCCGAAGCGGAATACATTGCCGCCAATTCATGTTGTGCTCAATTACTTTGGATGACCCAAACTCTTAAAGATTATGGGATCAATGTGAAACATGTTCCATTGCTTTGTGACAATGAGAGTGCTATTAAGATTGCTCACAATCCCGTGCAACATTCTCGAACTAAGCATATTGAAGTTCGTCATCATTTCATTCGAGATCATGTTGCTAAAGGGGACATTGATCTTAAGCATGTTCGTACCGATAAGCAATTGGCGGATATATTCACCAAACCGCTTGATGAGAAAGTATTTTGCCATTTGAGAGGTGAATTGAACATCATTGATGCTTCAAACTTGGAGTAGGAACTCCATTTGGATACATGCAAGGCATGAGTCTATGACTAATCCTTGACCTTTTCTCTTATGATGATGATCATGTGTCTCGGATATATTTGTACCCTTGCATGCTATCTAACCCTTGTAGGTACTTGGATGAATCTAAATCCATGAGATTGCAATCCACTCACATCTTGAGCAATCTCTACATCACCAAGTTTCTACACCATGGTGGTTGAAGACAAGGAAGCATGAAACCCTTCAACATATCCTTTGACAAATTCTATGTATATCAAATTTCATTTGGTATCAAATTTCATGATTGTCATGTTGGATACACAAGTTCTCTTCCTTGCAAGACTAACCCATTTAGGTAGATGAACTCAAACTACAAGTGGTGCTCCCAACCATTGATGCACTACATCAACCTTGAGCACTCCACACAAGTTCAACTACATGATGAAGTTCAACACCTCCACCCTAGGTATGCTATTCCATCTTAGAGAAGCTTTACCCCAAGTTATGGGTCAAAGCAGCTCAACAAGATGTGAATACATCAAATGCTTAAACGAAAAATGGTAACCCCATTTTGAGCTTTAACGATGAGTATGACTTGTGATCAAGTGTTCTCACTTGACTCCTCAGTCAATATACTCTAACATAGGTGACTTTGTCGCCGCCCAATTCTAGATGAAGTTCTCTAATGTTTCTCTGAGTTCTTGCATTTTTTCTTTGCATATTTGTTCCCCTTCTTTCTAATAAAAAAAACTTCATCTAGATCTTTCTTTTCTACTGACTGTTTTTTTCTGCATTCCCTGCATCTAATTCCTTGCAAATATTTCAGTTGATTCCTTGCAAATCTTTGTGAGATCTTATTTGCCTAGTGAGCTGAGGTGACAATTGCTCTTTCTCTGTGTTAAACTCGGCCACACCGATCTATCACTTTCGGTCAAACCGAACCATTTCGGTGCAACCGAAAAGTGTATCTCGGTGTCACCGATTTCACTGCAGAGAAGACAATTTGCCACTTGTTCCTGCACTTTTGTTCCAGCTCCACCCAATGATTCTTGTCCTCTACCAGCATCATATTCTATATGCTGCTTTGCTCTGTGACTGAAGGACCAAACCTATTTTGACTCACACTCCAGAAGATCCCTTCTTGGAAATTGATGTCAAAGGGGGAGAAAGAGATCACATCAAAGCTTATTCACTTCAAAAGGGGAGAGAGAGATAATCACATCAATGGTCCCAGAGGCTTGGTGTTTAAGAGGAGAGAAGTCACATGTCTTTAAGAGGGGAAAGACATGCCAATTTGTGTTATGATTTGTGATCTGATCTGTATTGCTCTGATTTTGTTTCCCTATCTTCTCCCATTATCCAATATAAGATTCAGGGGGAGAAAGACTGCTAGGGAAGGAAATCTTTAAATTCATTGCATATCTTTTACCTTTGGGGACATGTCTATATCCTATAGAGTACCTAGTACTCACTCTCTACATGTCATCCCAGTCTTGGTACTCTTGTGGCTCTTTTGTTTGCTCTGTCTAGTAGTTGTATCTGTGTTATCTAACCCTGTTTACTCAGGTTCATCTCTTCCTAAGCTAGCTCAAGACCACAAGGTAAGTATATGCATCACATTCATGTGCATGATGACTTCTCGCTAAATGTACATATTGTTTGCAAGAAGGAATCATGAACATGAAGTTGCAACTTCATATATTCACATCATTTGCTCTGATGCATATAGCCAAGATTCATGTAACACATTGCTTGCTCTGTCATGTTTATGCATTCACATGCTCGTATATTCCATATTGACATGATTGCATACATGTAGGGGAGCCTATTCATGTTACATGTCCTTCCAAAGCTTTACTTGTTATTCTCTATATATTTATCTAAAGCTTTGATGAATGTTGTCATCAATTACCAAAAAGGGGGATATTGAAAGCACAAGTGCTCCCTGGATGGTTTTGGTAATTAATGTCAACATATCTCTTGTTGGACTAATGTTTTATCTAGAATATTCCAGACAAGTTCAACAGATGGAGTGGCGTGGACAAGAGGATGTGGAACCCCTTCAAGGTGCTAAGGACAAAAGATTGGCTCAAGCTCAAAAGCTCAAGACTCTACATTTTCATTTTAGTGATCCAAGATCACATTGAGTCCATAGGAAAAGCAAATACTATTAAACGGGGATGAGGTGTTGCTTAATGGATTGCTTGCTCAAAATGCTTAGTGATATGCTCCAAAAACCCTCAACTACTTTCTCATATCAACATATGTCCCAAACCAATAGTCAAACTCGGCCACACCGAAACATTCTATCCGGCGCCACCGAGTTCACTTGACATAGCCACTGCCAGAAACCCTAATCAATTCGGTCTCACCGATGGGATCTCGGTCTCACCGAGATGGGCTTGCAAACTCTCTGTTGCCTGTTGCAATAATTTCGGTCTTACCGAGATTAGTAATCGGTCTCACCGAGTTTGCTTGACCAACTCTCTGGTTAGCTTATTACCAAAATTGGTCCCACTGAGTTTGTGTAATCGGTCAAACCGAGATGAGGTTTTACCCTAACCCTAGCACATCGGTCCCACCAAGTTGATCATATCGGTCCCACCGAAATGCCTAATGGTCACATTATGAACTAAATCGGTCTGACCGAGTTCTCTGATTCGGTCCCACCAAGTTTGGTGATTTGTGTGTAATGGTTAGATTTTGTGTGGAGGCTATATATACCCCTCCACCCACTCTTCATTCGTGAGGAGAGCCATCAGAACATGCCTAAACTTCCAGCATACATTTTCTGAGAGAGAACCACCTACTCATGTGTTGAGGTCAAGATATTCCATTCCAACCACATAAATCTTGATCTCTAGCCTTCTCTAACTTGCTTTCCACTCAAATCATCTTTCCACCAAATCCAAATATGTGAGAGAGAGTTGAGTGTTGGGGAGACTATCATTTGAAGCACAAGAGCAAGGAGTTCATCATCAACACACCATCTATTACCTTTTGGAGAGTGTTGTCTCCTAGATTGGTTAGGTGTCACTTGGGAGCCTTCGTCAGGATTGTGGAGTTGAACCAAGGAGTTTGTACGGGCAAGGAGATCGCCTATTTCGTGAAGATCTACCCTAGTGAGGCAAGTCCTTCATGGGCGATGGCCATGGTGGGATAGACAGGGTTGCTTCTTCGTGGACCCTTCGTGGGTGGAGCCCTCCGTGGACTCGCGCAACCGTTACCCTTTGTGGGTTGAAGTCTCCATCAACGTGGATGTATGATAGCACCACCTATCGGAACCACGCCTGTCGTGGAATTGTCATGGCAGATGTCCTCGTGAAAGGACTTAGTCGTGGAGCCATCGCAACTATGAAGCTTAAAGGGGTTAAATCGGGACAAAGGACACGAGGGTTTATACTGGTTCGGCCCCTTGCGGTGAAGGTAAAAGCCTAATCCAGTTGAGGTGGAATTGCTAGGGTTTCGATGACCAGGGAGCGAATCCACTATGCCTGGCTCTCGATTTGATGTTACTTGTCCTAAACCGCCGCCGGGTGCTACCTCTTGAGCACTGCGTTGGTTTTCCCTTGAAGAGGAAAGGGTGATGTAGCAAAGTAGCGTAAGTATTTCCCTCAGCTTTTGAGAACCAAGGTATCAATCCAGTAGGAGGCTACGTGCGAGTCCCTCACACCTACACAAACAAATAAATCCTCGCAACCAACGCGATAAGGGGTTGTCAATCCCTACACGGTCACTTACGAGAGTGAGATCTGATAGATATTGTAAGATAATTTTTTGGTATTTTTATGATAAAGATGCAAAGTAAAATAAAAGGCAATAAAAATAGCTAAGTGTTGGAAGATTAATATGATGGAAAATAGACCCGGGGGCCATAGGTTTCACTAGTGGCTTCTCTCAAGAGCATAAGTATTTATGGCGGGTGAACAAATTACTGTTGAGCAATTGACAGAATTGAGCATAGTTATGAGAATATCTTGGTATGATCATGTATATAGGCATCACGTCCGAGACAAGTAGACCGACTCCTGCTTGCATCTACTACTATTACTCCACACATCGACCGCTATCCTGCATGCATCTAGAGTATTAAGTTCATAAGAACAGAGTAACGCTTTAAGCAAGATGACATGATGTAGAGGGATAAACTCATGCAATATGAAATAAACCCCATCTTGTTATCCTCAATGGCAACAATACAATACGTGCCTTGCTGCCCCTACTGTCACTGGGAAAGGACACCGCAAGATTGAACCCAAAGCTAAGCACTTCTCCCATTGCAAGAAAGATCAATCTAGTAGGTCGAACCAAACTGATAATTCGAAGAGACTTGCAAAGATAACCAATCATACATAAAAGAATTCAGAAGATTCAAATATTGTTCATAGATAAACTTGATCATAAACCCACAATTCATCGGTCTCAAAAAACACACCGCAAAAGAAGATTACATCGAATAGATCTCCACAAGAGAGGGGGAGAACATTGTATTGTGATCCATAAAGAGAGAAGAAGCCATCTAGCTAATAACTATGGACCCGAAGGCCTGATGTAAACTACTCACACTTATCGGAGGGGCTATGGTGTTGATGTAGAAGCCCTCCGTGATCGATGCACCCTCCGGCGGAGCTCCGGAACAGGCCCCAAGATGGGATCTCGTGGGTACAGAAGGTTGCGGTGGTGGAATTAGGTTTTTGGCTCCGTATCTGGTAGTTTGGGGGTACGTAGGTATATATAGGAGGAAGGAGTACGTCGGTGGAGCAACATGGGGCCCACGAGGGTGGAGGGCGCGCCCCCTACCTCGTGGCTTCCTGATAGCTTTCTTGACGTAGGGTCCAAGTCCCCTGGATCATGTTCGTTCCGAAAATCACGTTCCCGAAGGTTTCATTCCGTTTGGACTCCGTTTGATATTCTTTTTCTGCGAAACTCTGAAATAGGCAAAAAACAGCAATTATGGGCTGGGCCTTCGGTTAATAGGTTAGTCCCAAAATAATGTAAAAGTGTATAATAAAGGCCAATAATGTCCAAAACAGAAGATAATATAGCATGGAGCAATCAAAAATTATAGATACGTTGGAGACGTATCAAGCATCCCCAAGCTTAATTCCTGCTCGTCCTCGAGTAGGTAAATGATAAAAACAGAATTTTTCATGTGGAATGCTACTTGGCATAATTTCAATGTAATTCTTCTTAATTGTGGTATGAATATTCCGATCCGAAAGATTCAAGATAAAAGTTCAATATTGACATAAAAATAATAATACTTCAAGCATACTAACTAAGCAATTATGTCCTCTCAAAATAACATGGCCAAAGAAAGTTCATCCCTACAAAATCATATAGTTTAGTCATGCTCCATTTTCATCACACAAGAATACTCTCATCATGCACAACCCCGATGACAATCCAAGCAATTGTTTCATACTTTAGTAATCTCAAACTTTTTCAACCTTCACGCAATACATGAGCGTGAGCCATGGATATAGCACTATGGTGGAATAGAATATGGTGATGGGGGTTATGTGGAGAAGACAAAAAAAGGAGAAAGTCTCACATCAACGAGGCTAATCAATGAGCTATGGAGATGCCCATCGATTGATGTTAATGCAAGGAGTAGGGATTGCCATGCAACGGATGCACTAGAGCTATAAATATATATGAAAGCTCAACAAAAGAAACTAAGTGGGTGTGCATCCAACTTGCTTGCTCACGAAGACCTAGGGCACTTGAGGAGGCCCATTGTTGGAATATACAAGCCAAGTTCTATAATGAAAAATTCCCACTAGTATATGAAAGTGACAAAACAAGAGACTCTCTATCATGAAGATTATGGTGCTACTTTGAAGCACAAGTGTGGTAAAAGGATAGTAACATTGTCCCTTCTCTTTTTCTCTCATTTTTTTGGGCCTTCTTTTTTACGGCCTTTCTCTTTTTTTATTCCTCACTTGGGACAATGCTCTGGAAAATGATGATCATCACACTTCTATTTATTTACAACTCAATGATTACATCTCGATACTAGAACAAAGTATGACTCTATATGAATGCCTCCGGCGGTGTACCGGGATATGCAATGAATCAAGAGCGACATGTATGAAAGAATTATGAATGGTGGCTTTGCCACAAATACTATGTCAACTACATGATCATGCAAAGCAATATGACAATGATGAACGTGTCATGATAAACGGAATGGTGGAAAGTTGCATGGCAATATATCTCGGAGTGGCTATGGAAATGCCATAATAGGTAGGTATGGTGGCTGTTTTGAGGAAGATATAAGGAGGTTTATGTGTGAAAGAGCGTATCATATCACGGGGTTTGGATGCACAGGTGAGGTTTGCACCAACTCTCAATGCGAGAAAGGGCAATGCACGGTACCGAAGAGGCTAGCAATGATGGAAGGGTGAGGGTGCGTATATGTAACGCCCACGATGCGGCTATATCTCCCACGTGTCGAGGCACGACTTAGAGGCATAACCGCATAGTGGTTTTGTCGCAAGAAGGGTCATCTTCACACAATCCCATGTAATGAACAAGAATGGGATAAAGAGTTGGCTTACAATCGCCACTTCATGCAATACATAAATATAATTCATACATCATCCAAAATACATACATAGACCGACTACTGTCAAAATCCAGATGAAAATAAGATAACCCCAAATGCTAGATCCCCGATCATCCCAACTGGGCTCCACTACTGATCATCAGGAAAAGACACATAGTAACGACCACGTTTCTCGTTGAACTCCCACTTGAGATCGACCCCATCATCTGCACTGGCATCGTCGGCACCTGCAACTGTTTGGTAGAATCTGTGAGTCACGAGGACTCAGCAATCTCACACCCGCGAGATCAAGACTATTTAAGCTTGTAGGAAAGGATGGTGTAATGAGGTGGAGCTGCAGCGGCAATAAGCATATATGGTGGCTAACATACGCAAAGAGAGCGAGAAGAGAAGCAACGGAACGGTCGTCATCTAGCAATGACCAAGAAGTTATCCTGAACTCCTACTTACGTCATTCATAACTCAGACCGTGTTCACTTCCCGGACTCCGCCGAGAAGAGACCATCACGGCTACACACGCAGTTGATGTATTTTAATTGGGTCAAGTGACGAGTTCTCTACAACCGGACATTAACAAATTCCCATCTGCCTCATAACCGCGGGCACGGCTTTCGAAAGATAATACCCTGCAGGGGTGTCCCAACTTAGCCCATCATAAGCTCTCACGGTCAACGAAGGATAAACCTTCTCCCAGAAAGACCCGATCAGTCTCGGAATCCCGGTTTACAAGACATCTCGACAATGGTAAAACAAGACCAGCAAAGCCGCCCGAATGTGCTGACAAATCCCGATAGGAGCTGCACATATCTCGTTCTCATGGCACACCGGATGAGCAGTCCATACAACTAAAACCAATCCTCGAGTTTCCCCAAGGTGGCGCTGCAAAGGGCTCTAGTTTGGACCAACACTCAGAGGAACACTGGCCTGGGGTTTAAAAGAAAGATGACCCTCGGGCTCTAGAAAACCCGGGGGAAAAGGCTTAGGTGGCAAATGGTAAAACCAAAGTTGGGCCTTGCTGGAGGAGTTTTATTCAAGGCGAACTGTCAAGGGGGTCCCATAAATCACCCAACTGTGTAAGGACCGCAAACTCAAGGAACATAATACCGGTAAGACAGAAGCTAGGGCGGCAAGAGTGGAACAAAACACCAGGCATAAGGCCGAGCCTTCCACAATTTACCAAATATATATATAGATGCATTAATTAAATAAGAGATATTGTGATATCCCAACATATCCATGTTCCGACATGGAACAACTTCAACTTCACCTGCAACTAGCAACACTATAAGAAGGGCCGAGCAAAAGCGGTAACTTAGCCAAACAACGGTTTGCTAGGAAAGGATGGTTAGAGGCTGACATGGCAATATGGGAGACATGATATAGCAAGTGATAGGTAGCGGAGCATGGCAATAGAGCGAACAACTAGCAAAGCAAAGATAGAAGTGATTTCGAGGGGTGGTCATCTTGCCTGCAAGGTTCTCAGAGTTGTCGAAAGCTTGATCCTCGTAAGCGTACTCAACAGGTTTCTCGTTCACGAACTCGTCTCCCGGCTCTACCCAAGACAAGAACACAAACAAACGGAACCACAATCAATCACGAGGAATGCACAAGCAACATGATGCAAAACATGTATGATATGCAAGATATGATATGCGATGCATATGCGTGCTCCGGAAGGAAAATGATGAACATGGCAGTAACTTGGCAAACCAAGCATGCCACTGGAAAGATGAGATGATTTCGGTTGAAATCGATATAAAGATCACCGGAAACGGATGCACGGTTTGCAAATGGCAAGCAAAACAAGAATGACACGAATCTGCGATTAACAGCATGATAGCACCTAAAATGCAACATACAACAATTCTACAGCACTCCAACATAGCAACAAAGTACATGACAGTAATCTACAGGAGATGCTTGACAAAAGATGAACACCGAGCTACGGCTAGATCACAACATATCAAGCTCAAACAAGCATGGCAAAAGTGCAAAAGCTAACAGGTTCACAGACTTGGTGAAAAACTGGAGATGGCAGAAAACAGCATCAGATAGCAATGTTCAGAGCACGAAATCAACATGCTACAGGAACTTAACATAGCAAAACAAGGCATGGCAGTGTTCTACTAAATGCATATAACAAAAGTCCCTTATTGACCATAAGCCAAAAAGGATCAGAAGATATGATGGCAAGCATGTAAACATAGCAAGTTTCGTTATCAGGTTTCAGACTTGCAGAAAACAGAGCATGGCAGAAATAATAATATGTAGGCCTCTTTGTGAGCTTGATGCACTCACTACAGAGCAATGCATGACCAACCAAGCACACCTACAGCAAGAAGGCATGTTTATGAAGCTAACCATGGCAATAACAAAGGCATAGCATGTATGGATCAACTACAATAAGCTTGGCAAAATTGCATATCATGTTAAGAATCTGCCAGAAATATTTTATAGCAAAAGTAGAGCAAGATTGAGTCATGCTATGGCACTCCATAATTGCAAACAAGGGCAGGAATGGATGAATTACAACTATAGCTACAAAACATACTTACTGAACATTACCAAAATATGCATGGATCTCTCTGTAGCATCAAGTTTACATGGCAACAAAATAATAGCAGACAAGGACTTGGAGAAAACACCAAGTCCCTGAAATCAGAAACATTAGGGAGCCTACTTTGCATGCTTGTGTTAGTCACCACAGAAATCACAAAAATACATGGCATACACCCTTGGAAAGATGGCATGGCGTACAACAAAACACATGTAGAGCTCATGCCCATAAGATGCACAGATTTAAAGATACAAAAATGACAAATCTCCAAGTTCTGATAAGAACCAGAGAATAACAGCAACTAGCCCTCTTCCAACAGAGATTTGGGCATCAAGATGACCTCTAATGAACATGGTGCAATTGAACAAAATGTCGAGCATCACGAGACGAACAATTTGACATATTACATGCGCGAATCGGAGCTATATGCAAGAAGTAATTCACTGAGGAACAAAAGCACTTTCTGTGAAATAACAATGACTCGGAGAAAAATAGGGTTTCGGGAAAAGTCAACCTCGGTGCCCTCTCGATCGGATCTGGCCGGGGCGCGAGCACGGGCTCGTCGCCGGCGATGGAGAGGGGGAGGAGACGGCGGCGGGGCAGCGACGTGGAGAAGAGGAGGCGAGGTGGCGGCGCCGGAGGAGGAGAGGGAGGCCGGCCGAGGCTCGGGCTCCGGTGGAGGGGCGCGGCCCGAGGCGGCGGTGGCCGGCGTGGGTGCCCGTGGGCGGCGCACCCCGGCGCGGCAGCGGCGCGGGCAGGCGGCGGGGTCCGGCGCGTCGGGCGGCGGCGGAGGGAGGTGGCCGGATGCCACGTGGCAGCCGCGGGTTGGCCGCGGGGGCGGCGGCGACTTGTCCGGCCGGAGCGGACGCGTCCGGCGCGGCGCGGCGGGATTTTAGGGTTACGGGGGACTGCGAATGTTATTTCGGGATGCCCACATATTTATAGGTAGAGGGAGCTAGGAGGCTCCAAATGAGGTGCGGTTTTCGCCCACACGATCGTGATCGAACGACCTAGATCATGGAAGAGAGTTTGGTGGGTTTTGGGCTGGTTTTTGAGGGGGTTTTTGCTGTACACTCAAATGGACTTTGCGGATGCCCGGTTAACCGATGGAGTACCAAACGACCTCCAAATG
The DNA here is from genome assembly GCF_018294505.1 of Triticum aestivum. NCBI lineage: Eukaryota > Viridiplantae > Streptophyta > Magnoliopsida > Poales > Poaceae > Triticum > Triticum aestivum. The sequence goes on along the minus strand of NC_057811.1, from coordinate 365,385,694 downwards.
GAACGAAACTTGACCGGTGGCCTCCGGGTGGTGTAATAAGACCACTTGACAAGCCTCGGTCCATTCCGAGAAAGTTTGACACCCGCACATGAAAGAAAACGAAAGGGGTGCACCGGGGAAGATAGGAGCGCCGGATTGCAAAACGGACAACGGGGAAAATGTTCGGATGCATGAGACGAACACGTATGCAAATGCAATGCACATGATGACATGATATGAAATGCATGACATGACAAAATGCAAAACGAAAAACAAAACCCGACCACGGAGGGAAAATCATAACACATAGCCGAAAATGGCAAGAGTCGGAGTTACAAATATGGCAAGTTACATCCGGGGTGTTACAGTATAATCCATGGACTCAACATTAGTCATAAAGAACTCACATACTTATTGCAAAAATCTACAAGTCATCAAAAACCAAGCACTACGCGCATGCTCCTAGGGAGATAGATTGGTAGGAAAAGACCATCGCTCGTCCCCGACCGCCACTCATAAGGAGGACAATCAAAGAGCACCTCATGTTTCAAATTTGTTACATAACGTTTACCATATGTGCATGCTACGAGACTTGCAAACTTCAACACAAGTATTTATCAAATTCACAACTACTCAACTAGCACAATATCACTACCTCCATGTCTCAAAACAATCATCAAGCATCAAACTTCTCTTAGTATTCAACGCACTCATAAGAAAGTTTTTACTAATCTTGAATACCTAGCATATTAGGACTATTTAAGCAAATTACCATGCTATTTAAGACTCTCAAAATAATCTAAGTGAAGCATGAGAGATCAATAGTTTCTAAAAAAGAAATCCACCACCGTGCTCTAAAAGATATAAGTGAAGTACTAAAGCAAAAACTGTATAACTCAAAAGATATAAGTGAAGCACATAGAGAATTCTAATAATTTCTGAATCATGTGTGTCTCTCTCAAAAGGTGTGTACAGCAAGGATGAATGTGGTAAACTAAAAAGCAAAGACTCAAATCATACAAGACGCTCCAAGCAAAACACATATCATGTGGTGAATAAAATATAGCTCCAAGTAAAGTTACCGATGGAACTAGACGAAAGAGGGGATGCCTTCCGGGGCATCCCCAAGCTTTGGCTTTTAGGTGTCCTTAGATTATCTTGGGGGTGCCATGGGAATCCCCAAGCTTAGGCTCTTGCCACTCCTTGTTCCATAATCCATCAAATATTTCACCCAAAACTTGAAAACTTCACAACACAAAACTCAGCAGAAAATCTCGTGAGCTCCGTTAGCGAAAGAAAACAAAAGACCACTTCAAGGTACTGTAATGAACTCATTATTTATTTATATTGGTGTTAAACCTACTGTATTCCAACTTATCTATGGTTTATAGACTATTTTACTAGCCATAGATTCATCAAAATAAGCAAACAACACATGAAAAACAGAATCTGTCAAAAACAAAATAGTCTGTAGTAATCTGTAACTAACGCAAAGTTCTGGAACTCCAAAAAATCAGCCAAAATAGGACGACCTAGACAATTTGTTTATTGATCAGCAGAAATTGGATCAATATTTTATCATGTTCTGGTGATTTTTAACAATTATTTTCGTGAACAGAAAGTTTCTGGAATTTTCTGCAAGATCAAATAACTATCATCCAAGAAGATCCTATAGGTTAAACTTGGCACAAACACTAATTAAAACATAAAAACACATCTAAACAGAGGCTAGAACAAATATTTATTCCTAAACAGAAGCAAAAAGCAAAAAACTAAAAATAAAATTGGGTTGCCTCCCAACAAGCGCTATCGTTTAACGCCCCTAGCTAGGCATAAAAGCAAGGATAGATCTAGGTGGTATTGCCATCTTTGGTAGGCAATCCATAAGTGGCTCTCATGATAGATTCATAAGGTAATTTTATTTTCTTTCTAGGGAAGTGTTCCATGCCTTTCCTTAACGGAAATTGGAATCTAATATTTCCTTCCTTCATATCAATAATTGCACCAATCGTTCTAAGGAAAGGTCTACCAAGAATAATAGGACATGAAGGATTGCAATCTATGTCAAGAACGATAAAATATACGGGCACATAGTTCCTATTTGCAACAATTAGAACATCATTAATTCTTCCCATAGGTTTCTTAATAGTGGAATCCGCAAGGTGCAAGTTTAAAGAGCAATCATCAAAATCACGGAAACCTAACAAATCGCACAAAGTTTTTGGAATCGTGGAAACACTAGCACCCAAATCACACAAAGCATAGCATTCATGATCTTTAATCTTAATTTTAATAGTAGGTTCCCACTCATCATAAAGTTTTCTAGGGATAGAAACTTCCAACTCAAGTTTTTCTTCATAAGATTGCATCAAAGCGTCAACGATATGTTTAGTAAAGGCTTTATTTTGACTATAAGCATGAGGAGAATTTAGCACGGATTGCAACAAGGAAATACAATCTATCAAAGAGCAATTATCATAATTAAATCCCTTGAAATCCAAAGTAGTGGGTTTATCTAATGTTTTGATCTCTTCAATCCCACTTTTATCAATTTTAGCATCAAGATCTAGAAACTCCGAATTTTTTGAACGCCTTTTAGGTAAAGGTGGATCATATTCAGTCCCATCATTATCAAGATTCATATTGCAAAACAAAGATTTAATAGGGGACACATCAATAACTTTTAGATCTTCATCTTTATTTTCATAGAAATTAGAAGAACACGCTTTCACAAAGCAATCTTTCTTAGCACGCATCCTAGCGGTTCTTTCTTTGCACTCATCAATGGAAATTCTCATGGCTTTGAGAGCCTCATTGATATCATGCTTAGGAGAAATAGATCTAAGTTTCAAAGAGTCAACATCAAGAGAAATTCTATCAACGTTCCTAGCCAATTCATCAACTTTAAGCAATTTCTCTTCCAGCAAAGCATTAAAATTCTTTTGCGAATTCATAAATTCCTTAACGCTAGTCTCAAATTCAGAGGGCATCTTATTAAAATTTCCATAAGAATTGTTGTAGGAATTACCATAATTATTAGAGGAATTAGTAGGATAAGGCCTAGGATTAAAGTTTCCTCTGTACGCGTTGTTACCAAAATTATTCCTACCAACAAAATCACATCCATAGATTCATTACTATTCTCAATCAAAGTAGACAAAGGCATATCATTAGGATCAGAAGAAACACTCTTACTAGCAAATAATTTCATAAGTTCATCCATCTTTCCACTCAAAACATAAATTCCTTCTATCGCATGCACTTTTTTATTAGTAGATCTTTCAGTGTGCCATTGAGAATAATTAACCATAATATTATCTAGGAGTTTAGTAGCTTCTCCTAAAGTGATTTCCATAAAAGTGCCTCCCGCAGCCGAATCTAAAAGATTTCTAGAAGCAAAATTCAATCTGACATAATTTTTTTGTATAATCATCCACAAATTCAAACCATGAGTAGGGCAATTACGTATCATCAATTTCATCCTCTCCCAAGCTTGTGCAACATGTTCATGATCAAGTTGCTTAAAATTCATAATATCGTTTCTACGAGAGATGATCTTAGCGGGAGGAAAATACTTAGAGATAAAAGCATCTTTGCACTTATTCCAAGAATCAATACTATTTTTTAGGCAAAGACGAAAACCAAGCTTTAGCACGATCTCTAAGTGAAAAAGGAAATAGCTTCAATTTAACAATATCATTGTCCACATCTTTCTTCTTTTGCATATCACACAAATCAACGAAGCTATTTAGATGGGTAGCAGCATCTTCACTAGGAAGGCTGGCGAATTGATCTTTCATGACGAGATTCAACAAAGCATCATTGATTTCAAAAGATTCAGTATCGGTTAGAGGAGCAATCGGAGTGCTAAGGAAATCATTGTTGTTGGTATTGGTGAAGTCACATAATTTGGTATTATCTTAAGCCATCGCGACAAACAAGCAATCCAACACACGAGCAAACAAGAAGCGAGCGAAAAAGAGGCGAACGGAAAAGAGAGGGTGAATAAAACGGCAAGGGTGAAGTGGGGGAGAGGAAAACGAGAGGCAAATGGCAAATAATGTAATGCGGGAGATAAGGGTTTGTGATGGGTACTTGGTATGTTGACTTTTACGTAGACCTCCCCGGCAACGGCGCCAGAAATCCTTCTTGCTACCTCTTGAGCACTGCGTTGGTGTTCCCTTGAAGAGGAAAGGGTGACGCAGCAAAGTAGCGTAAGTATTTCCCTCAGTTTTTGAGAACCAAGGTATCAATCCAGTAGGAGGTTACGTGCGAGTCCCTCGCACCTACACAAACAAATAAATTATCGCAACCAACGCGATAAGGGGTTGTCAATCCCAACACGGTCACTTACGAGAGTGAGATCTGATAGATATGATAAGATAATTTTTTGGTATTTTTATGATAAATATGCAAAGTAAAATAAAAGGCAATAAAAATAGCTAAGTGTTGGAAGATTAATATGATGGAAAATAGACCCGGGGGCCATAGGTTTCACTAGTGGCTTCTCTCAAGAGCATAAGTATTTACGGTGGGTGAACAAATTACTGTTGAGCAATTGACAGAATTGAGCATAGTTATGAGAATATCTTGGTATGATCATGTATATAGGCATCACGTCCGAGACAAGTAGACCGACTCCTGCCTGCATCTACTACTATTACTCCACACATCGACCGCTATCCAGCATGCATCTAGAGTATTAAGTTCATAAGAACAGAGTAACGCTTTAAGCAAGATGACATGATGTAGAGGGATAAACTCATGCAATTGAAATAAACCCCATCTTGTTATCCTCGATGGCAACAATACAATACGTGCCTTGCTGCCCCTACTGTCACTGGGAAAGGACACCGCAAGATTGAACCCAAAGCTAAGCACTTCTCCCATTGCAAGAAAGATCAATCTAGTAGGCCAAACCAAACTGATAATTCGAAGAGACTTGCAAAGATAACCAATCATACATAAAAGAATTCAGAAGATTCAAATATTGTTCATAGATAAACTTGATCATAAACCCACAATTCATCGGTCTCAACAAACACACCGCAAAAGAAGATTACATCGAATAGATCTCCACAAGAGAGGGGGAGAACATTGTATTGAGATCCAAAAAGAGAGAAGAAGCCATCTAGCTTATAACTATGGACCCGAAGGTCTGAGGTAAACTACTCACACTTGATCGGAGGGGCTATGGTGTTGATGTAGAAGCCCTCTGTGATGGATGCCCCCTCCGGCGGAGCTCCGGAACAGGCCCCAAGATGGGATCTCGTGGGTACAGAAGGTTGCGGCGGTGGAATTAGGTTTTTGGCTCCGTATCTGGTAGTTTGGGGGTACGTAGGTATATATAGGAGGAAGGAGTATGTCGGTGGAGCAACATGGGGCCCACGAGGGTGGAGGGCGCGCCCAGGGGGGTAGGACCGCCCCCTACCTCGTGGCTTCCTGGTAGCTTTCTTGATGTAGGGTCCAAGTCCCCTGGATCATGTTCATTCCGAAAATCACGTTCCCGAAGGTTTCATTCAGTTTGGACTCCGTTTGATATTCTTTTTCTGCGAAACTCTGAAATAGGCAAAAAAACAACAATTCTGGGCTGGGCCTCCGGTTAATAGGTTAGTCCCAAAAATAATATAAAGTGTATAATAAAGCCCAATAATGTCCAAAACAGAAGATAATATAGCATGGAGCAATCAAAAATTATAGATACGTTGGAGACGTATCACCGGGTCGTCCCTTTATATACAGAGGTCGACGCCCAGCGGCTCATAGAGTCCCGGCCGGCTCATAAACAGTGTCCGGCTGGGTGACCAGTTAATCTTGCCTTACAATACAAGTTATGCCCTTATGGCGGTTTAGCACTACAGGCCTTAAGTCGCCTTTGGGCCTTGGGCCCTTAACTGAACCGCCATCTTCAAGCTTGATATTGGGCTTCATATGATGAATCGCCATAGCGTAACCCGGCCCCTCCTGGGCGGGTTACACTAGTAGTTATATCCCCAACATTAGGCCCCAGATTGATTTGAACCGGTTCATGTCAATCTTCAATACCTTAAGAAAAAGTCTTCTGCCTTCTATCTGTGCAAAAGTTATAACCCACCATGACGTCATCTTCTGGATTCATGATAACCCGCCATGACGTCATCTGCTATTAAATTCATATTTTATTCAATCATATCCCAACGGATCCTTATCTTAATGGCCATCCCGAGAATCGAGGCGTCTGAGTAGCTGGACAACCATGTTTCGGCCTCCTCGTTTCTCGCGCCTACTCTGTCAGTCTTCTCCTTATAAATAGGCACGACTTTAGGTCTTTCTTCATTCTCCCCCTTTCTATCGCCTTCTTCCTCTCGCGACTCCGCTGCTGCTCGAGCCCCGCCGCCGCCGCCGCTGCAGAGCACCTCGTCTTCATCGACCTTGGCCGCTGCATCAACCTGAATCGATCAGAGAACGGCGGCGATCCTCCGCAGTAGATCTACAGCTGTAAGTCCTCGCCGTCCCGCACCCCAGATCCGCATTAAGGGTTTGCGAGTTCCTTTGTGTTTTTGGCTGTTCATCACAGATTTCTCCGTGGTTTGTTCATTGCATCTTCTTTTGATCTAAAAGGAATACTAAACTCATGCGGTAGTTGTTTTGCATCCATTTCACACGCTAGTAGATCCCTTTTTCCAGTTCAGAGGCCTCATTAGAACTCACGAGCTCATTTGCACTAGATTTTTAGGTCTAGAATATTTTCTTTTCTGAACAGCCATTTGATCCAAATTAATTGCCGCGTCCTGTGAAACCTGTTTTTGTACACTTAGCCGATGCCTGTATCTTGATAGATCCACCTAGCCATGGAGGCTCACACCACCGGCTCTAATTTGAGATGCTCAATAGATAACTTCAACCATGCCCGACGGCTTAGATAACCTCAACTGCTCATGGCGGCTTAAATAATCTGACATAATTAACCATACACCATTAGGCCCCTTCGTAAGCCGCCATCTTGAATATGAATTGAAGTATTTCTCTCCGGCTTAAATTTGAACCAGAAATTTTTATTTTTTCGTAGGCTTCCATCTCCACAATGCCGCCCAAGGCTCCCAAAGCACCCGTTACATGCAACTGGGTCAAATCCATCATCACAGACAACACATTTTATGATTTTGTGAAGACTGGTTATCTGCCGAAGAAGGAAGTCATGTCCTATCGTGCTCCTAATCCGACAGAAGAAAAACCTCAACCCAAGGAAGGGGAAGTTATCATCTTTACGGATCACATGAACCGGGGCTTTTCTCCACCCGGCTCAAAAATTTTCAGAGACGTCTTGCACTTTTTTGACCTCCGACCTCAAGACATCGGGCCCAATTCCGTGTCAAATATTTGCAATTTTCAAGTGTTCTGTGAGGTGTACCTCGGAGAAGAACCCAGCTTGCTACTCTTTAGAGAGTTATTTCATTTGAATCGCCAGAATGAACGTGCCAATGGGCCCAGCTTGGAACTTGGTGGATTCTCAATCCAGCGACGGAGAGACTGTCTCTTTCCGTATGCCGAACCGCCGAGTCACCCTAAAGATTGGAACCAGACGTGGTTCTATTGTCAAGATACTTCTCCGGCTAATGAGAACCCTTTGCCCGGCTTTCGCGCCTTGCGCCTCGAGTCCACTCACCCCTTGCCAGATAAACTGTCTCCTGCTGAACGTCAAACACTTGCCCCCACCATGAGTAAGGTCAAGGCTCTTCTGGGGAATGGTTTAAACGGCATTGATCTGGTCCGGGTTTGGCTTGCCTGGCGGGTTATTCCTTTGAGCCGCCGCCCCGGCTTGATGTGCGATTACACATGCCAAAAGAATGATCCTCTGCAGCACAGCCCTGATGACTTACCTGATGACATCATTGATGATAGGACAAAAACACTTCTGAATGAAAGCCTGGCAGATTGTGGCAAAGTAGGCTTGAGCCCTTTCTGTGAAGCTAACCCGGCTCCAGCGGTAAGCTAGCAACTTAAGCATTTTTATTTTGTACTCTCACCTTTTGAGGTTTTACCTTTGCTCAAAACTTCTTGTTTGAAATCCACAGGCCACTGACAATTTTTGGAAAGCCAACTATGACCATGAGGTTGCAAAGAAGGCCAAGAAAGCTAAGAAAGCCGCCAGGAGAGCCGCCGCCAAGAAGAAAGGACATAAACCCAGTGCCTCAGACATGCTTTGACTAGAGGACACCTCTGAGTCAGAGGTAGCTCTTGATTCTCTAGGCTCCTTTTTCAACTATCTTATTGACACCGATTATCATCAGGAGGATACATGAGCGAGTCATGCAACGGTTGAAGAGGTAACTATAATTTCCTCCGACTCCGAGCCTTTTCCAAGACAGAAAGTCCGAAGAGTAACCCGGAAAGTAAGATTTTCACATCCTTTAGCTTACCAAGATCCTCAATTTCTTTTGAAGCGACAGATTCATGAGAGCCGGAGGCAGACCCGGACCAGTAAAGATGCGGAACTCTCCTCCGGCTTACCCGATGTAACAAGAAAACGCCAGACCCAGGTCAACTCCGATTAATATTCCTTTTATCCTCTAGCGGGTCTCACTCGTCAACCACTCAATTCTTCTGACTCAAACTTCCAGGGAACTTCCCCTTCCTCCGGCGAGTCAATGCAGTCCAATTTGCCGGCTTTCAAAACCGCTCCAGGGTAATGATAACCTGCTTATCCTATGTTAATTTCAATTTGCTACTCTTGTACTGACTTTTTGATTTGATGTAGTGGACAAGCAAAGCCTAGAAAAAGGGCGAAGAAGAACAAGCCGGCCGAAGAGCCGGTTTTAAATGAACCGGAGCTCCGAACGGCTGCTCCTGACACCTCCATTCATGAACCGCCGCCTGAACCAGCCCATGATATTCCAACGCCTGCTGCTGATCCGCCTGTCAAGCAAGCCATTGATGGTTCTGAAACCCGGAGATCCCTAGCCCGGCCAAGACAAATGACCCCGATGTCGAAATCATCAAGACCAGCTTTGTTGAGCCGGGAAGACCAACCGTGCTGGCCAAGTGCTCCGCCAAGGAAGAACTGCTGGAACGCCGCAGGGCTAAGCTAGATGTCACTGATTATGCTCACCTGAGTATTGGAGATATCGTTTCTGGTTATATAAACCAAGTGCACAACAGCCCTGACATGGAAATTGACATGGTGAAGCAGATACACCAAAAATCTGAGGTATAACTCTTGCTCTGTATTATGCTTGCCATTCCAGCCCCCAAGTCTATTGCTTATGATGAAATATGCTGTAGACTTGAAACCAGCTTAGTAATACACATAAAACTCCGTCTTATCCTGTAGCCCCCAAGGGCCGGTTTAAGTAGCATGTTTGAACCGGTCCTTATCATGTTTTAATCGAAAAGTACTTGTAACAGCAATATGCATTAGGCCCCAAGTGCCAAGTATCTTTGCTTGCAAAATGCTTGGGACTTACTTTCATGAACCGCCACCGTAAACAGAGTTCTTCGGCATACATTAGCCCCCAAGTGCCAAGTATCTTTGCTTGCAAAGTGCTTGGGACTTAATGTTGCATTATGATAATTCTGATTATAACCCGACATTTGTATAGGCCACCATTAGTCAATTTGAATCAGAGATATCCGACTTGAAGAATCGCCTGGGAGCACAGGAGATTGAAATCCAAAAAGCCAACTCCAAATTTGAATTCAGTGTATCTGAACAAGAGAAACTGAAAAAAGGCTTTGAAGCGGAGAAGAAGGCCTGGGCTGATGAAAAGGCTGCCTTGATCAACCGGGCTGAAAAGCAGAAACGGCGCTTGCAGAAATAACCACCGAATTATCCGGTTTAAAACGCCATGTATCTCAGACGGTCTCAACAATCTTTGGTAAGTTACTCTGCAAGTGTTAGATATTTGAATCTTTTTGGAATAATCATATGAATTGTCATCAACTCACCTGACATTGTAATACAGGCCCCAGGAGCTCAAACCTTAACCAGAGCATGCTGATAAAACTGAAGGTGGTTTACACACTGGTGGAACAACTTTACACCGGGTCTTAACGTGCCTTAGCCGCAGTGGCCCTGTCAAATGAAGTTCCCACCCTCCTGTCAGATGTATTAAAGCGGCTTGCTGTGTTACCTTAGCGGTTCAATGAACTAAGGCAATTTTCTGCGAGAGCCGGAGCCGTAACTGCATTAAGCCGGGCCAAGGCGTGGCTACCGGAGCTAGACCCGGCCGACCTCGCCATCGGGTATCCAAGCTTAAAAGAGGACGGCACAACGTTTGGACAGGAAGACTTCACCACTTGTGTTAAGGAAATCCGCCCTGTGGCCACCCTGATTGCTAATGACACGGATCTTACCAAGTATCATCCGGGTTATGACGCTGAAAACCGGAGGATTCGAACACCACATTATGAAGAGACCAGCCTGATCCCTCCAATTCGTAAGCATACCTTCGCCCCTGAAGTTAACCCGGCCGGATTAATTGATGATGAAGCTGAATTTGAAGCTTTGAGTGGCATTGACTGGTCATCATCAACCTTCCAGGACAGGGAACAAGATGGAGGAGCAGAAAGGGATGATCCGGAAGCTTCAGGCCAACAACTCAATTAATCCATCAGGCAGCACATATTTACGCTTTGCTGAAAAACAATGTTTCATCATTTGGACTCGGGGAGTCATGTAATAGGGTAGAAAAAACACTTAGTTTTGTCGTGCCATCGTGCACGTGTCTGGCGCTCAACACTGCTTAAGCCGCCATCTTATATTCCTCCATATTGTGTTGATAATCTGTTTTCCTTATGTTTAAAAGAGCTTTTTAACTGCCCTGCATAGAGAAACAAATCACAAGTCCCTTGGCGGCTTACCGCATGGCGGGTCATATATCTTACATATAACCCGGAATATGAACAAAAATCATAGATAAGCCGGCTATCAATTATATCTTTGAAATATAACCATAAGATCATACCTGTGATCCTTTGATTTACGCTGTCGGTTTATGTGACCCGAACAGTAAGGGTGACAACCCGATCTTTAGAAGCCAAAAACTTCCAAATGTATGATGATTGTCACATGCTGGCGACTTACTGACCAAGGCCCAAACCGGGTTAAATAGAAGCCACTCATTAGATGCTTCCAAATATAATCAAAGAGTCTCAAGACAAAGTCAGAAAATTGTGATTGCAAAGAACTTTATAAAAAACAAAAAAAATTCAGAGGTTTCTGATTCGAATACGATCAGAAAACCGTTCCAAAGGGGTTAAGCTAAGATTCGAATATGATCATATAGCCCCCAGTGGCTTTGGCGTTGCCGATCCAGAGGGTATCGACAACTATGTTCTCTTTGGTTCGAATACGACGTATGTTTGAACAGGAAGCCCCCAAACGACCTTGAGAGTTGTTTAATGACGCTGATTCGAATACGATCCACGTCAGACCCAAAAGGGGTTGAGCTATGATCGGATACGATCAAGAAGCCCCCTAGTAGGTTTGGCAGTGTGCCAATCAAAAGGGTATCGACAACTATGTTCTCTTTGGTTCGAATACGACCTATGTTTGAACAGGAAGCCCCCCAGTGATCATGATTTTAAACGGCTAGATTCGAATATGATCATGAGCCGGACCAAAGGGAAAGCCGTATTCAAATATGATCAGCTCCTTGTTGGTCGTTTCAAAGATATAATAATGAAGACATATAAACCTTTGAGGATGAAAAGGACAGAGGTCTTGCTTTATTACTTTTCATAATAGATACATCGTCAAAATATGTACATCATGAGAACCGGTGGCTCAAGTGTAGTAAGGCCGAAGATGAGCAATGTCCATGGCCGGCGGGTCTCCTCCTCCGACTTAGGTGAGTCTTTGCGCTCTCGAACATCGATGAGGTAATATGACCCGTTATTCAGGTTCTTGCTGACCACAAAGGGTCCTTCCCAAGGTGGGGATAACTTTTGCATATCGGACTGATCCTGGATAAGCCGGAGTACTAAGTCACCTTCTTGAAAGGTTCTGGACTTAACCCGGCGGATGTGATAACGGCGCAGGTCCTGTTGGTAAATCACCGAGCGGGCTGCTACTAAGTCACGCTTCTCATCCAGTAAATCAAGTGCATCCTGCCGGGCTTGTTCATTGTTAACTTCAACATAAGCCGCCACTCGGGGCGAGTCATGACGGATGTCACTTGGTAGAACCGCCTCTGCTCCGTAAACCATGAAGAAAGGCGTATAACCCGTATATCTGTTAGGTGTAGTGTTGATGCTCCAAATCACAGAAGGCAATTCCTCCACCCAACAACCCGGCGTCCGTTGTAAAGGGACCATGAGCCGGGGCTTAATGCCTTTCAAGATCTCCTGATTGGCTCTTTTAGCTTGACCATTGGATTGAGGGTGAGCTACTAAGGAGACATCGAGCCGGATATGCTCACGTTGACAGAATTCTTCCATGGCACCTTTGGATAGATTAGTACTGTTGAGGATATAACCATTAGAGTCGCCCGCCCAGGAGGGGCCGGGTTACTCATAAAGATCATCACGTGAAGCCCAATACCAAGCTTGAGGATGGCGGATCAATAATGGGCTTAAGACCGGGAGGCGGCTTAAGGCCCGTAGTGATAAACCGCCGTTATGGCAAGACTTGTAATGTAAGGCAAGAGTAGTTAAGAGTCTGAGCCGGATGCTGTTATAAGCCGGCCAGGACTCTGAGAGCCGCAGGGCGTCAACCTCTCTATATAAGGGGATGACCCGGCGGCGGTTCAGGGAGAGAGAGAACAGATTGATAGCCAGGCATAGTGATTAAGCTCCCTGGTCATCGAAACCCTGAGTAATACCACCTCAACTGGACGTAGGCTTTTACCTTCACCGTAAGGGGCCGAACCAGTATAATCCTCGTGTTCCTTGTCCCGCTTAACCCCTTTAAGCTTGCTAACTGCGATGGATCCATGACTAAGTCCTTGCACGAGGACATCTGCCGTGACAATTCCACGACAGTTGGCGCCCACCGTGGGGCCAGCGCACGGTGGATTTGAGTTCTTGAAGGGCAGCTTTGAAGGGCTCAAGGGATACGCTGTGGGCCGGATGACCAAGAGTCGTCGCGGCAAGCTTTACATCGACGATGCAAACTGGGGCCCTTACGCCGGCTCAATTGAGTACGGGTACCGGGTCGCCTTCGGCGGAATCCATGTCTTTATTGGCAAGATTGGTGAGCCGGGCCCTGAGCCGGACCTCTGCGCCGATCTCATCGAGACGGCTCAACGTGCACGACCCGCCCGGACTTTGCCTGCCTTGAAGCGTGCTTTCGTGGGATGCGTCCATGCAGGGCTCTCTGAAGGTTCTGGATCTGGTGATGAGACGGCCGCTCGCTCTGACGGCGAGTCATCCACAGAGGAGACCGATTCGTTATACCAACTTCAAGATGGCAGGCTCAGGGGTTGTTCCGATGGAGACAGTATTCGGACCCCTTTGAGCCGCCGAGCCGGGTTGGAATCTTCATGGCTGGCGCACAACCTGTTCAAAACCGCACCGCCGGGGCAGGAAGCCCTGTGCCCTCGCCGGCTCAGGTGCTGATGGATCTCACAGACAAGATGACGGTCCTGTTAACCGCTACGGTTGCCCCGGCGGATCAAGCTCAGCATGACGCGGAGGTGGCACAGTTAAAGCTCGATCTAGCAAAAGCCAAGGAGGATCTGGCGGCGGAAGGGATTAGGATGGCTGCAGAGAGGGCGGCTCTCGACGCCCAGGCTCAGCGGATTCAAGCACAGTCTTTCCGGCTCACGATGGATCAGAACGCGTCCAATGAGATCATGAGAAGGAGGCATCAAAAGGCTCAATCTCGACTCCCTCCGGTTTACGATCCTCGAAACCTCTTCAACACGCCTGGTGCAGGGCCCAGTAACCCGCCAGAGATCACGGCGCCCGGAGCTGGAACGCCAATTCAACCCCAAGTGATGGGGCCTCCTCGGGTGAACACTACCCCGCCTCAGTACGTGCCGATACCACCGGGTCATTATGCCAACCCATTGGAAAACATGGTCGCCGCGGCGGCGCGACTGGCGGCTCTCCCAATCGATGGCGACTCTCCGACGGTGGTGGAAACCCGCCGGGTCAGAGAACTCCTTCAGACGGCTCTGGCGCAACAGGAGGCATATTCTTATAGCCGGGACAGGATTCATTCAACCTCTCGTCCAGGCCGGAGCCCGAGTTATAGCAGGCACATGGTCTCAGCGACCGGCTCAAGCAATGTCCGGCACCGTGATTTGCCTCCTGGCCACGGCCCGGTTCATAATGGAGCCTTTAACGCAGTGGACCAAGACAGAGCACGGCAAGAGGCGGAGCAGGCGGGTCAGTTGACGGCTTACCAGCCACTCCCGGCTTACCCAACGGCTTCCATCGACGCGGGTATACCTACGAGGACTGGAGGTGTTCCTTGTCTGGTGCCGGCTCTCTGTAATGAACGTCTGCCCAAGGATTTCAAAGGGCCTAGGAAGGTGCCTAATTACACGGCTGATTTACAACCTGGAGCATGGATCGAGAGTTACGAGATGGCTATGGAGTTGCTGGAGGTCAGTGAAGCGGCAATGGCCAAGTACTTCACCATGATGTTAGATGGGACTGCCCGTAGTTGGTTGAAAGGACTGCCACCGAACTCTATCGGGTCTTGGGCTGAACTAAAAGCCCGTTTCATCCAAAACTTCAAAGATACCTGTAGGCAGTCTATGTCAATTGTGGATTTGACTAACTGTAAGCAACAGGAGGGTGAGTCTACAACCCATTGGGTTCGCCGGGTCAAAGAGATAATACATTCATCTGATAAGATGGATGCCGACTCTGCAGTCTTAATGTTAGAGCAGAATTGTCCTTTTACGCCCCTAAAGATGAAGCTCGGGCGGCTCAAGCGCGATTGCAATGATATGGGTACGCTGATGGCGGCTCTGGTCAAGTACGCCGACTCTGATAGTACCAAGGATCCCGCGTCGGATGATGAAAGGACAAGGAAGGGAAAACGGAATGGCAATGGCAAGGGCCCCCAGCATAACCCAGCGAACCAGGGAGGTAACAAGCGTAAGGCTGATGGCAGTATGGAGTTTGTGGCCAACACCAGTTCACAGGGTAACAACAACCGGCGTAAGGGGAGACAACCTCCCCGTGCTGGCGGGTCAGGCCCGACGCTTGAGTAGTTGTTGAATGAGCCTTGTCCAAGGCATGGTTCTAGGGAAAAGCCGGCCACTCATCTATGGAAGGACTGCGCAATCATGAAGGCCTTTAAAATTCCAATGCTTTCAATGGCAACAATGGCCCGGGCGGCGGCTCAGGCGCTAGCGGCTTTCATGGCCCGGGCGGCGGTTCAAATTCCAATTCTCAGAATGTTCAAGGGGGCTTTAATCAGCAGTCCGGCCAGGGTCATCAGCAGCAGCAGCAGGGGGGATACCAGACCAATCCAAAGCAGCTCAATGGTGGGCAGTATCATGTGTTTACTACCAGTCTGTGCAAGCGAGAGCAGAAGCTCCATAAAAGGGTTGTGCACGCTGTTGAGCCAGCGGTTCCACGCTATTTAAGATGGTCTGAGCAGCCTATTGTGTGAAGTAGGGAAGATCATCCTCCCCGGGTTGATAATCCGGGTCACCTGGCCTTGGTGGTGGCTCCTCAGGTTGGGGGATGTAAATTCACTAAAGTGCTCATGGACGGAGGCAGCAGCATCAACATCCTCTATTATGAGACCTTCCGTCGTATGGGCTTAACCGATAAAAATCTTAGCCAGTCCAATACTGTTTTCCATGGCGTGGTGCCTAGTAAGTCGGCGTATCCAGTCGGTAAGATCGAGCTGGAAGTGGCCTTTGGAGATGAGTACAATTATAGGGCGGAAAAACTAACCTTTGAGGTGGTTAAGATAAGGAGTCCATACCATGCTTTATTTGGGCGGCCGGCTTACGCCAAGTTCATGGCACGGCCGTGTTACGTGTATTTGTAGCTCAAGATGCCAGGTCACAATGGGACCATTACGGTTCATGGTAGCCGAAAGATAGCCTTGGAGTGTGAGGAAGGTGACGTGGCTTACGCTGAATCTGTTTGTGCAACAGAGGAGATGAAGTTTTACAAGGACAATGTTGACCCGGCAGATATGACGTCTTTGAAAAAGCCGACCACGGAGCATGAGCCGGCAATGAAATTTAAGTCAGCTGATGAGACTAAACTTGTTGACTTTGTTCCAGGTGACTCATCTCAGCAGTTCAGCATCAGTGCCAATCTGGATCCGAAATAGGAAGGCGCGCTCATCGAGTTCATCCGTGAGAACAAGGACATTTTTGCATGGAAACCTTCTGACATGCCAGGTGTACCTAGAGAACTCGCTGAGCACACTCTCAATATTGATCCGAAATTTAAGCCGGTCAGGCAATTCCTTCGGCGGTTTAATGAGGAGAGGCGGAAAGCCATTGGTGAGGAGGTAGCCCGGCTCTTGGCGGCCGGGTTTATTGTTGAAGTTTTTCATCCAGAATGGTTAGCTAACCCGGTGCTCGTGCTCAAGAAGAACGGCACCTGGCGGATGTGTGTGGACTACACGGATTTAAACAAAGCTTGTCCGGCTGATCCTTTTGCTCTCCCCCGTATTGATCAAATTATTGATGCTACGGCGGGTTGTGAGCGCTTAAGTTTTTTGGATGCTTATTCTGGATACCATCAGATTAAAATGGCAGTTAAGGACCAGGAGAAGACGGCGTTCATCACTCCCTTTGGAGCCTTCTGTTATGTGTCTATGCCTTTTGGGCTCAAGAGTGCACAGGCGACTTACCAGCGTTGTGTGCAGAATTGTCTTCATAACCAGATTGGGCGCAATGTTCATGCCTATGTGGATGATATCGTGGTTAAATCCAGGGAGAAGGAGACCCTGGTAGATGATCTTAGAGAAACCTTTGATAATCTCCGGGTTTACAAGATGATGCTTAACCCGGCCAAGTGTGTTTTTGGTGTTCCCGCAGGCAAGCTCTTGGGTTTTCTGGTTTCTCACAGAGGCATTGAAGCTAACCCGGAAAAGATCAAGGCAATCACCTCTCTGGCTAAGCCGGCGTGCATAAACGACGTCCAGCGTCTGGCGGGCCGCATCGCTGCTTTGAGCCGGTTTATAAGCCGTTTGGGTGAAAAGGCCATGCCACTGTACCAGTTGATGAAGAAAACAGATGACTTTATCTGGAATGATGCTGCTAATGCTGCTTTTGAGGATTTGAAGAGACAGCTGGCTGAGCCCCCAGTCCTTGCTGCTCCTGTTGACAAGGAGCCCTTATTGCTGTATGTAGCCGCTAACACACGAGCCGTCAGTGTGGCTGTGGTGGTGGAGCGTAAGGAAGAGGGTAAGGAGTATCCGGTTCAGCGGCCGGTTTACTACGTCAGCGAAGTACTCATTGAGTCCAAACAACGGTATCCACATTGGCAGAAGCTTGTTTATGGGGTATTCATGGCAAGCCGGAAGCTTAAGCATTATTTCCAGGGTCACCCTATCACTGTGGTTAGTTCTGCTCCCCTAGGAGATATCATCCAAAACAGAGAAGCCACAGGAAGAGTGGCTAAGTGGGCTATAGAACTTGGGCCTCATGGTCTGAAATACGTGCCACGCACTGCTATCAAATCTCAAGCATTGGTGGATTTCATCAACGATTGGACAGAGCTGCAGGTGCCTGAAGAGAAACCGGATAATACATACTGGACTATTCACTTCGACGGGTCTAGGCAATTGGAGGGCTCGGGGGCTGGAGTTGTATTAACTTCCCCTCGAGGTGACAAGTTTTGCTATGTGCTACGGTTGATGTTTCCCTGTACTAACAATGCGGCTGAGTACGAGGCCTTGCTCCATGGTCTTCGGATGGCTAAGGAGATGAGCTTGAGCCGGGTAAGGTGCTTTGGCGACTCAGATTTAGTGGCTCAACAAGTGTCAGGCAAGTGGGATTCCAAGGACCCTCTCATGGCGGCTTATCGCCGCGAAGTTGATGCCATTGCTGGACACTTTCAGGGTTACCAAGTAGAGCACATCGATCGCAGGAAGAACGAGGCGGCTGATGCATTAAGCCGGCTGGGCTCTCAGCGAAAGCCGGTGCCGCCTAATACTTTCTTGGACATTTTGCATAACCCTTCTGTTAAGTTGCCTACAGAGGAAGACTTGGCTGTCCCTGACCCGGAGGCACAGTTGGTGGCGGCTCTCCACATTACCCCAGACTGGACAGTGCCATACTTGGCTTACATGACCCGGGGAGAATTGCCTGAGGATGAAACTTTGGCCAGACAAATAACCCGGCGGTCTAAGTCAATGATAATTATCAATGGCGAGCTGCATCGTCGCAGTGTCACTGGAACTTTCCAGCGTTGTGTTTCCCCTGAGGAAGGCCAAGAAATTTTACGTGAGATTCACGAGGGGGATTGTGGCCATCATGCCGGTTCAAAATCCCTTGTGGCCAAGGCTTTTCGTCATGGTTTTTATTGGCTGACGGCTCATGCTGATGCAGAGGATTTGGTCAGTAAATGTGACGGTTGCCAGAGGTTCTCGCGACGGGCTCATGTGCCGGCTCAAGAATTGAGGATGATTCCAATCACTTGGCCATTTGCGGTCTGGGGGCTTGATATGGTTGGGCCTTTTAAAAGATCCAAGGATAAGAAGACCCACCTCTTGGTGGCGGTCGACAAGTTCACAAAGTGGGTTGAAGCAGAGCCAGTTAGTAAGTGTGACGCAGCCACAGCGGTTCAGTTCATGAAGAGGGTGATATTTCGCTTTGGCTTTCCACACAGCATTATAACTGACAATGGTACCAATCTGTCTAAAGGCGCCATGGAGGAGTTTTGTCAACGAGAGCATATTCGGCTTGATGTTTCATCAGTGGCTCACCCTCAATCCAATGGTCAAGCTGAGAGAGCCAATCAGGAAATCTTGAAGGGCATCAAGCCCCGGCTTTTGGTCCCTTTGCAACGGACGCCGGGTTGTTGGGTGGAGGAGTTACCCTCCGTGTTATGGAGCATCAATACTACTCCTAACAGGTCTACGGGTTACACGCTTTTCTTCATGGTTTATGGAGCGGAGGCGGTCCTCCCTAGCGACATCCGTCATGACTCGCCTCGAGTGGCGGCTTATGTTGAGGCGGATAATGAGCGGGCGCGCCAAGATGCTCTTGACTTGTTGGACGAACAGCGTGATGTGGCAGCGGCTCGCTCGGCGATTTACCAACAAGACCTGCGCCGCTATCACAGCCGCCGGGTTAAGTCCAGAGTCTTCCAGGAAGGTGATCTGGTGCTCCGGCTCATCCAAGATCAAACAGATGCACACAAGTTATCCCCGCCTTGGGAAGGGCCCTTTGTGGTCAGCAAGAACTTGCACAACGGGTCATACTACCTTATCGATGTTCGGGAGCACAAAGATTCACGTAAGTCGGAGGAAGAGACCCGTCGGCCGTGGAACATAGCTCAGCTTCGGCCTTATTACACTTGAGCCACCGGCTCTCATAATGTACATATTTCTATAGCCATGTATATATTATGATAAATAATAAAGCAGGACCTCTGTCCTTTTCTCCTCCAAAGGCAAATGTGTTATTGTTATTTCTATTACAACATTACATGGTCACTTGGAGGTTGATCCGGCTTATGATCGTATTCGAATCTAGCCGTTAACAATATGATCACTTGGGGGCTTCCTGTTCAAACATAGGTCATATTCAAATCAAAGAGAACATAGCTGTCGATACCCACTTGATTGGCAAATTGCCGAGCTCATTGGGGAGTTTTTCTTGATCATATTTGAATCATAGCTCAACCCCCTTTGGGAACCGACGTGGATCGTATTCGAATCAGCGTCGTTAAACAACTCTCAAGGTCATTTGGGGGCTTCCTGTTCAAACATAGGTCGTATTCGAACCAAAGAGAACATAGCTGTCGGTACCCTCTTGATCGGCAACGCCAAAGCCACTGGGGGCTATATGATCGCATTCGAACCTTAGCTTAACCCCTTTGGGACGGTTCTCTGGTCGTATTCGAATCAGAAGCCCCTAAGTTTTGATCTTTTGGTTTGCAACAAGTTCTTTTGATCATATCAACAGTGTGAAAGGGCGGTTCTTACTCCGCCGGCTTAGCTTTGATTAACAATGTTGACAGCACACAATAAGCATTATCGATGCTGGTGAACTGGAGTTGAGTTCTCAACCTCATTATTTGGGTTATATAAATTGGAAGTATACTTAAGGTTTGCAAGTATGCTATTATGGTTACCTCGAGGATATAATTGAGAGCCGGTCTTTTATGATTTTGGTTCATATTCCGGGTTATATGTAAAATATATGACTTTCATTGCGGTAAGCCGCCTAGAGACTTGTGATTTGTTTTCTATACAGGACAATTAAAGACAACTCTTTAAGTTTAAGGAAAGCAAATGAACAAACATAACCCGGAGGAATATAAAGGAGTAGCTTCAACGGAGTTAAGCACTCTACACGTGCACGATGGCACGACAAAATTAAGTGTTTATCCTACTCTATTACAGGACTCCCCGAGTCCAAACGGTGAGGCATTGTTTTAAAGTGTAACCATGAGCCGCCTAATAAATCAAGGTGCTTGTTGGGTTGAAGCTCCCGGCTCATCCCTCTCCGTTCCTCCGGCTGTTCCCATGACCTGGAAGGTTGATGATTTCCAGTCAATGCCGCTCAAAGCTTCAAATTGAGCCTCATCATCAATTAACCTGGCCGGGTCAACTTCTGGGGCGAAGGTATGCTTACGAGTCGGCGGGATCAGGCTGACTGCTTCATAGCGTGGAGTTGGGATCCTCTGATTCTCCGCGTCATAGCCCGGCTGGTACTTGGTAAGGTCTGTGTCATTCCCAATCAAGGTGGCCACCAGGCGCACACTCTTCACACAGGCGGCGAAATCTTTCTGGTCAAAGGGGGTACCGTCTTCCTTCAGGCTGGGGTATCCAAGAGCGATGTCGGCCGGGTCTAGCTCCGGTAGAAACGCCTTGGCGCGGCTCAGAGCAGCTATAGCTCCGGCTCTGGCAGAAGCCCGTCTCAGCTCTTGGAAGCGTTGAGGAAGTACGGCAAGCCGCCTGAGTACGTCTGCCAGGTGAGTGGGAACCTCATTGGACAGAGCCACAACAGCTAAGGCACGTTGTGACCCGGTGTAGAGTTGCTCCACCAAGGTGTAAACAGCCTTCATCTTGGTCAGCACGTTTTGGTTAAGATTGGAGCTTCTGGGACCTGCATAATAATGTCAGGTGAGCTGATGGCAGTGGTGGGACTTATGAGACATGAAGAATGTAAACTTGTTAAAAGCTTGCAGAATAACTTACCGAAGATTGCAGAGACCATCTGTGACACATGGCGTTTTAAGCCGGAGAGTTCGGCGGTTCTTTCAGTAAGAGCAGCCTCCTCTTGTTCGGCCCGGCTTAGCAGGGCAGTCTTCTCCTCGGCCCAAGTTTTTCTTTCTGTTTCAAATTTCTTCTTCAGTTTTTCTTGCGCAGCAACACTGAACTCAAATTTGGCATTGGCCTTCCGGGTCTCAGTTTCCTGAGTCTTCAGGCGGTTCTTCAGCTCAGAGATTTCAGATTCAAATTTCTTGCAAGCAGCCTGTACAAATGCCAGGTTACAGTTTGAGTGATTATCATGCAACATTAAAGTCCCAAGCACTTTGCAAGCAAAGACACTCGGCACTTGGGGGTAATGTATGCCGAAAGATTCTATTTTTAGTGCCAGTTCATGAAGGTAAGCCGGAATTAAGTCTACAACATATTCTATCATAAGTAATAGACTTGGGGGCTAGCATGGTAAGGATGACTATGGAGTAAGCAAGAGAGTTGTACCTCAGATTTTTGCTGTATCTTCTTCACCATGTCAATCTCCAGGTCCCGGCTGTTGTGCACTTGACTAATATAACCAGAAACAATGTCTCCAATGCTCAAGTTAGCATAGTCAGTGATATCCAGTCTGGCCCTGCGGCGCTCCAGCAGTTCTTCTTTAGCAGAGCATCTGGCCAGCACAGTGGGTCTCCCCGGCTCAACATATTTGGTCCGGGTAATCACCACATCCGGGTCATCGGCCTGTTGAGCTGAGCTGGGGATCTCCGGGTTGTCAGAACCCTCCTTGGTTTGTTGTTCAGTTGGAGCGGTGGTTTCTGGAGCTGGTGTAGACGGCGGCTCAGAAGCAGAGGCGTTGGGTTCAGTCAAGACCGGTTCTTCGACCGGGTGACTTTTCTTTGCCCTCTTGCTGAGCTTTGCTTGTGCGCTGAAAGTCAAAAGGTTAGTGCAAAAACATGAGTAAGATAAGCACAAAATAAGATGATCATCATTACCCGGGTGCAGTCTTGAAAGCCGGCAAGTTAGATTGCATGGAGTTACTGGAGGAAGTGAAGTTTCCTGATAGTTTGAATCAGAAGAGTTGAGTGGTTGACGAGTGATGCCCGCCAAAGGATGAAAAGGATATAAGTTGGAGATAACCTCGGTCCGGCGCTTCCTTGATGCTTCAGGTAAGCCGGAGGAGAGGTCTGCATCCTTGTTGGCCCGGGTTTGCCTCCGGCTCTCATGAATCTGTTGCTTCAAAAGAAATTGAGGATCTTGATAAGCTAAAGGATGGGAAAATCTTACTTTCCGGGTTACTCTTCGGACTTTCAGCCTTGGCAAGGGCTCCGAGTCGGAGGAAAGTATAGTTACCTCTTCAATCACCGGGTTACTCGCTCCGGTGTCCTCCTGCTGATAATCAGTGTCAATAAGGTGGTTAAGAACAAACAAATAAAAAATAACAAGAGAAGAGCATAAGAATGAAGGGTTACCTCTGACTCGGAGGTGTCATCCAGCTGAAGCAGGTCTGAAGCGCTAGGCTTACTCCCCTTCTTGCGGGGAGCGGCTCTCCTGGCGGCTTTCTTAGCCTTCCTGGCTTTTTTAGCAGCCTCATGATCATACCTGACCTTCCAGAACTTATCATTAGCCTGAAAAATACAACAAAGATTTCTTGAGGATAAGATGAAAAATTGTTAAAATGGAAAGTAAGGTGCTCAGATCAGTAGCTTACCGCCGGAGCCGGGTTAGCTTTGCAGAAGGGGCTTAAGCCTGTCCTCCCGCAGTCTGCTAAGCTCTCGTTCAGAAGGGACTTGGTCATGTCGTCAACGACGTCCTCAGGTAAGTCGTTGGGGCTGTGCCGCAGAGGATCATCCTTCCGGCCCGTGTAATCACACAATAAGCCGGGGCGGCGGCTCAAGGGAATCACCCGCCAAGCGATCCAGACCCGGACCAGATCAACACCGTTAAGGCCGTTTCCCAGAAGAGCTTTAATCTTGTTGATGGTGGGGATAAGCGGTTGACGCTCAGCTTGAGATAATTTGTCTGGCAGGGGGTGATTTGACTCCAGACGCAGGGCGCGAAAGCCGGGCAGAGGGTTCTCATTAGCCGGAGAAGTATCCTGGCAGTAGAACCATGTCTGGTTCCTGTCGTGGAATTGTCACGGCAGATGTCCTCGAGCTAGGACTTATTCGTGGAGCCATCGCGACTAGGAAGCTTGAAGGGGTTAATGCGGGACAAGGAACACGAGGGTTTATACTGGTTCGGCCCCTTACGGTGAAGGTAAAAGCCTACGTCCAGTTTGATGTGGTATTGATTAGGGTTTCGATAACCAGGGAGCTAAACTGCTATGCCCGGCTCTCGATGAGATTGTTCTCGCCCTTAAACTGCTGCCGGGTCGTCCCTTTATATAGGGAGGCTGACGCCCTGCAGCTTTCAGAGTCCCGGCCGGCTCATAAGAGTGTCCGGCTCGGACTCTCAACTATTCTTGCCTTACACTACAAGTTCTAACATAATAACAATTGTAACTACGGGCCTTAAGCCATATCCGGGTCTTAAGCCCATCTTTGGCCCACCGTCTTTAAGCTTGGCGCCGGGCTTCTGGAAATGACCATATGAGTAACCCGGCCCCTCCTGGCGGGTGACTCTAAGATCTATATCCTCAACATTAGGCCCCAGATTGATTTGAGCCGGCTCATGTCAATCTTCAACTCTTTCGACAGAAAAAATCTCCGGCTTACCATTCGTGTGAAGGCCATAACCCGGCGTGACGTCATCCTCTGGACTCCGGATAATCCGCCGTGACGCCATCTTCCATTAAGCCCGTTTTTTACTCCACCAGATCCGCAACGGATCTTTGCTTTTACTGTCATCCCGAAAATCGAGGCGTTGTGGGGGGAGATAACCACGCCACGGTCTCCTTGATTCTCACGCCCGCTTTACGAGCTCGCCTTATAAATAGGCCGGCCCGACGGGCTTCTCTGCCACCCTTCTTCCTCCTCGCGCCACTGCCTCTCTGCCTGAGCTCGCACTCCGCCGCCGTCACCTCGCCTCCGGTCTTCTTCAACCTTGGCCGCTGCATCACCTGACTCGGACCAGACAAACGGCGGTGACCCCCACACCTTTTCAGCTCTGGTAAGTCCTGCTTGACCTGTAGAGTAGATCTGCCGTAGGATTTGCCCATGTTCTTCGTGTTCGTCGCCATTGTCCGCAAGCTTCGGTAGTTCTCATAGTTACTGCCCTTGTTTGACCTTAGATCTGCATAGAATTAGTGCGGCGGCTGTTTGGCACTTATTTCAAATGCCAGTGGGTCTCTTTCCACTGCATAAGAACTTTGTTCGGGCCCAAGAACTCCCTCGCTTCTGTTTCTAGGTCTAGAAATGTTTCTTTTTGCCCGACCATTTCGATCCAAAAAAGTTACTGCAATGTGTGAAACCTGTTTTACCACACTTAGTAAAAAATTGCAATCATTGAATCTTGGCGGTTTACAGTTCCGGTTTAAAGAAACCACGCGCCATAGACCCTTCCGGCTTAAAGAAAACCATGCTTCGTAGAATCCTCCGGCTTAGCTGTGATAAGGCCGTAGATAATCAATTTATTCTGAATGCCCCTGCGGCTTAAATAACCCACTGTACCTGAGTATATACCATTAGTCCCCTTCATAAGCCACCACCTTAGTTTTGAACTGTAGATCTCCTTCGGCTTATAATTAACCCGGACGTTTTTCCTTTTTGTCATAGACTGCCGACTTTCACCATGCCTCCCAAAGCTCCCATTACTTGCAACTAGATGAGGTCCAATGTGACCAACGAGACCCTAGCTGATTTTGTTAAGTCAGGATATCTGCCCAAGAAAGACATCATGTCCTACCGTGCCCCTGACCCGTCAGAAGAGAGGCCACAGCCAAAGGATGGGGAGGTAGTGATTTTTGCGGATCACATGAGCCGGGGCTTCGCACCGCCCGGCTCAAAGTTTTTTAGGGACGTGCTCAACTTCTTCGACTTGCGGCCTCAAGATATACGACCCAACTCAGTGTCCAACATCTGCAATTTTCAAGTCTTCTGCGAGGTTTACCTTGGAGAAGAACCTAGTTTGCTGCTCTTCAGAGAGCTTTTTTATTTAAACCGTCAGAATGAGTGCGCCAATGGGCCAAGTCTGGAATTAGGTGGTATCTCCATCCAGCGGCGTAGGGACTTCCTTTTCCCTTACGCAGAGCCGCCAAGCCACCCAAAGGACTGGAACATGACTTGGTTCTACTGCCAAGATACGTCCCCGGCAGATGAAAGCCCGCTGCCCGGCTTTCGCCCAACACGTCTGGAGCCGACTCACCCACTGTCGGACAAGCTGACTCAAGCGGAGCGCCAGCCTCTGCTCCCCACTATCAACAAGATCAAGGCTCTCCTGGGCAATGGTCTGAACGGAATCGACCTGGTCCGGGTCTGGATCTCATGGCGGGTGATCCCATTGAGCCGCCGCCCCGGCTTAATGTGTGAGTACACAGGACGAAAGGATGACCCTCAGAGACACAGCCGCAATGATCTTCCAGAAGACGTTGCAGAGGAGATGACCAAGGCTCTGTTAAACGAGAGCCTGGCAGACCGCGGAAGGACCGGGTTAGCTCCCTTCTGCAAGACCAACCCAGCCCCAACGGTAAGCCGCCGACTTTAACTTTTTATCTACTTCTACATGTAACCTTCATCTGAACTGTTTGAAGAATTCATCATTGTATTTTTCAGGCTGATGATAAATTCTGGCGGGTCAAATATGATCATGAGGCGGCCAAGAAGGCCAGGAAGGCGAAGAAAGCCGCCAAGAAAACCGCCCCTCGCAAGAAAGGGAGCAGGCCTACTGCCTCCGAGCTGATGCAATTAAGTGACAGCTCCGAGTCAGAGGTAACCCCTGAGTCTTTTAAGTCCTTGCTATATTCACTGTTTGTTTGCTGTCCGCCTTATCAATACTTGCTCATTGACAGGATGACACCGGCGCCAGTAACCCGGTGGTTGAAGAGGTAATGTCACTTTCCTCCGACTCGGAGCCCTTGCCACAGCTGAAAGTCCGAAGGGTAACCCGGAAAGTAAGCTTTTCACATCCTTTAGCTTATTAAGACCCTCAATTTATTTTGAAGCGACAGGTTCATGAAAGCCGGCGTCATACCCGGACCAACAAGGACACCGACCTCTCCGCCGGGTTACCCGACGCAACAAGGAAGCGCCGAACTGAGGTTATTTCCCACTTGTACCCTTTTCATCCGTTGGCGGGTGTTATCCGTCAGCCACTCAATTCCTCTGACTCCAATTATTAGGAGAGCTCCCCCTCTTCGGGCGACTCTATGTAGTCGAGTCTTCCAACTTTCAAGACCGCGCCCGGGTAATGACAACCATCTCATATTATATTTGTCTGTACTTACTCTTTTTGTGCTTAACGTTTCTGTCCTTTCAGCGCCCAGGCAAAGCTCACCAAAAGAGCGAAGAAGACCAAGTCAGCCGGAGTGCCGGATTTGCCTGAACCGGAGGTGACGGCTCAAGAACCGTCAGCTGCCTCCGCCCCCGAAGCCACCACTCCAATGGACACGGCACCTGAGGCCACTGCCCCGACTACCAAGGCAACGACCAAAGCTTCTATTAACCCGGAGGCCTCCGGCTCGGCTCCACCAGCAGACGACCCGGACGTGGTAATCACCCGGACGGAGTTCGTTGAGTCGGGGAGACCTACCGTGCTGGCCAAGTGCTCCGCTAAGGGGAGTTGCTGCCGCCCCACCGGGTGAACCTGGACCTCTCCGACTACACCAACTTGAGCATTGGAGAGCTCGTCTCTGGCTACATCAGCCAAGTGCACAAGAGCTGGGACGCAGAGGTCGCCATGGTGAACCAGATCCAGCAAAAATCTGAGGTATCATTCTGCTGTCCTCTTACTTACTGCATAGTTACCTTTGCCATGATAGCCCCCAAGTCGACGACTTATGAGTGAATATGTTGGAGACTTAAGTTCCGGCTTACTCAATTGAGCCGGCAGTATGTAGATAGATACGTTCAATATGCATTAGCCCCAAGTGCCAATGTCTTTGCTTGGAAAATGCTTGGGATTATATAATGACTGTTAATAACCCGAAATGTATGCAGGCTGTTGGCAGAAGCTAGAAGGACCTTGCGGATCTCAAGAGCTGGCTGAAGACGCAGGAGATGGAGACCCGGAAGGCAAACGCCAAGTTTGTATCCAGCATCGCCGCTCAAGAGAAGCTGAAGATAGAATTTGATGCTGAGCGGAAAGCCTGGGCCGAAGAGAAGGCGGGTCACAGCGTGCCTTAGCTGTGGTGGCCCTATCCAACGAGGTGCCGACTCACCTGGCAGAAGTCCTGCGCTGGCTCGCCGTTCTGCCTCAGCGGATCCAAGAGCTGCGACGGGCCTCTGCGAGGGCCGGAGCGATCGCCGCGCTGAGCCGGGCCAAGGCATTCCTGCCGGAGTTAGACCCGTCGGACATCGCCCTTGGCTATCCAAACCTGAAGGAAGACGGCTCAGCTTTCGATCAGAAGGACTTCGCGGCTTGCGTGAAGGCGGTACGCCCGGTGGCCACCCTTATCGGGAATGACACAGATTTGACCAAGTACCAGCCGGGTTATGATGCGGAGAATCAGAGGATTCAAACCCCTCGCTATGAAGCCCTCAACTTGATCCCGCCGGCTCGTCAGCACACTTTCGCCCCAGAGATTGACCCGGCCGGGTTAATTGACGAGGAAGCCCAATTCGAAGCTCTCAGCGGCATCGACTGGAAGTCATCAACCTTCCAGGTCTTGGGATCAGCCGGAGGAGAGGATATGAACGAGCTGGAGACTTCAACTCAGCGGGCATCGTAACTCGGCTGGCGGTTTATCAAACAATGCTCCACCCCTTTTTAGACTTGATGAGTTTTGTAATAGAGTAGGTGCAACAGTTTATCTCTGCCGTGCCATCGTGCACGTATTGAATGCCAAGGTCTTTTGAAGTTGTCTCTTTGATGTTTCTCCGGGTCATAATCATCCCTTTGTTTTTCGCAACCTCAAAGAGGTGCCTTTAGGTAACCTGCATAGAAAGGCAAATCACAAGTCTCGAGGCGGCTTACCGCCCTGAGAATCAGGTGTTTTGGATAGATAACCCGGAATATGAATCAAAAAGACTGGTCCTCAATTATATCCTTAACACAGCCGTAATAACACACTTAGCGGCCTGTAAGCATACTTCCGGTTTAGATAACCCGGGTAACAAGGTTGGTATCTTAACTCGATTTACTTGTCTTAATAACACCCATGGTGTTCAACTAACACTGTAAACCAAAGTTAAGCCGGCAAAGTGAGACCCGGCCGTACACATCTTGACATAATCAGAGTAAACTTGTGATAAAGCAGAAGAACTTAGGGGCTTCCGGTTCGAATACGACCAGAGACCCGGCCCAAAGGGGTTAAGCTAAGATTCGGATACGATCATATAGCCCCCAGTGGGTGTGGCGATGCCAATCAAGAGGGTACCGACATCTATGTTCTCTTTGGTTCGAATACGACCCATGTTTGAACAGGAAGCCCCCAAGTGATTTTAAGAATTGTTTAACGACGCTGATTCGAATACGATCCACGTCGGTTCTCAGAGGGGTTAAACTATGATTCAAATATGACCAAAGGTAACCTCCCAATGAGCTCGGCGCTTTGCCAATCAAATGGGTATCGACAGCTATGTTCTCTTTGGTTCGAATACGACCCATGTTTGAACAGGAAGCCCCCAAGTGACTTTACTGCTTACGGCTAGATTCGAATACGATCATAAACCGGATCCTCCTTTAAGTCACCATGTAATCTTGCAATAAGAACAACACGTGCATATTTGGAGGAGAAAAAAGGACAGAGGTCCTGCTTTATTGCTTATCATAATATATACATGGCTGAGAGAAATATGTACACCACGAGAGCCGGTGGCTCAAGTGTAGTAAGGCCGAAGCTGAGCTATGTTCCACGGCCGACGGGTCTCCTCCTCCGACTTACGTGAATCTTTGTGCTCCCGAATGTCAATGAGGTAATATGACCCGTTGTGCAAGTTCTTGCTGACCACAAAGGGCCCTTCCCAAGGCGGGGATAACTTGTGTGCATCTGTTTGATCCTGGATGAGCCGGAGCACGAGATCGCCTTCCTGGAAGACCCGGGATTTAACCCGGCGGCTATGGTAAGGCGCAGGTCTTGCTGGTAAATCGCTGATCGAGCTGCTGCCACATCACGCTGTTCGTCCAATAGGTCAAGAGCATCTTGTCACGCCAGTTCATTATCCGCCTCAACATAAGCCGCCACTCGAGGTGAGTCATGACGGATGTCACTGGGGAGGACTGCTTCTGCTCCATAAACCATGAAGAAAGGCGTGAAGCCTGTAGACCTGTTAGGAGTAGTGTTGATGCTCCATAACACGGAGGGCAACTCCTCCACCCAACAACCCGGCGTCCATTGCAAAGAGACCAAAAGCCGGGGCTTGATACCTTTCAGAATCTCCTGATTAGCTCTCCCAGCTTGACCGTTGGATTGAGGATGAGCCACTGAGGAAACATCATGTCGAATATGCTCGCGTTGACAAAACTCTTCCATGGCGCCTTTGGAGAGCTTGGTGCCATTGTCAGTTATAATGCTATGCGGAAAGCCAAACCGGAAAATCACCGTTTTCATAAATTGAACCGTCATGGCTGCATCGCACTTGCTAACTGGCTCAGCTTCCACCCACTTTGTGAATTTATCAACTGCCACCAAGAGGTGGGTCTTCTTATCCTTGGACCTTTTAAAAGGCCCAACCATATCAAGCCCCCAGACCGCAAAGGGCCAAGTGATTGGGATCATCCTCAACTCCTAAGCCGGCACATGAGCCCGTCGTGAGAACCTCTGGCAACCATCACATTTACTGACCAAGTCCTCTGCATCAGCATGAGCCGTCAACCAATAAAAACCATGACGAAAAGCCTTGGCCACAAGGGACTTTGAGCCGGCGTGATGGCCACAATCCCCTTCATGGATCTCACGCAAGATCTCTTGACCTTCCTCAGGGGAGACACAACGCTGAAATGCTCCTGTAACACTGCGATGATGCAACTCGCCATCGATAACAATCATTGACTTAGCCCGCCGGGTTATTTGCCTGGCCAAAGTTTCATCCTCAGGCAACTCGCCCCGGGTCATGTAAGCCAGATATGGCATTGTCTAGTCTGGTATAATATGGAGAGCCGCCACCAGTCGTGCCTCCGGGTCAGGGACAGCCAAGTCTTCCTCCGTAGGCAACGTAACTGAAGGGCTATACAGGATGTCCAGGAAAGTGTTAGGCGGCACCGGCTTTCGCTGAGAGCCTAGCCGGCTTAGAGCATCAGCCGCCTCGTTCTTCCTGCGATCAATGTGCTCTACTTGGTAGCCTTGAAAGTGCCCAGCAATCGCATCAACTTCGCGGCGATAAGCCGCCATGAGAGGGTCCTTAGAATCCCATTTGCCTGATACTTGTTGAGCCACCAAGTCTGAGTCACCAAAGCACCTTACCCGGCTCAAGCTCATCTCCTTAGCCATCCAAAGACCGTGGAGCAAGGCCTCGTACTCAGCCGCATTGTTAGTGCAAGGAAACATCAACTGTAGCACATAATGGAACTTGTCACCTTTAGGGGAAGCCAATACAACGCCAGCCCCCGAGCCCTCCAACTGTCTGGACCCATCGAAGTGAATAGTCCAATACGTGTTATTCGGCTTTTGCTCGGGCACTTGTGACTCTGTCCAATCATTGATGAAATCCACCAAGGCCTGAGACTTAACAGCAGTGCGTGGCACATATTTGAGACCATGAGGTCCAAGTTCTATAGCCCACTTAGCAATTCTCCCTGTGGCCTCTCTGTTTTGAATGATATCACCAAGAGGGGCAGAACTGACCACAGTGATGGGGTGACCCTGAAAATAATGCTTAAGTTTCCGGCTCCCCATGAACACACCATACACAAGCTTCTGCCAATGCGGGTACCGCTGCTTGGACTCAATGAGCACTTCGCTGACATAATAAACCGGCCGTTGAACCGGATGTTCCTTACCCTCCTCCTTGCGCTCCACCACAATAGCCACACTGACGGCTCGTGCGTTTGCCGCCACATACAGTAATAAGGGCTCCTTATCAACCGGAGCAGCAAGGACTGGGGGCTCTGATAGCTGCTTCTTCGAATCCTCAAAAGCGGTATTAGCTGCATCATTCCCGACAAAGTTATCAGTTTTCTTCATCAACTGATATAATGGCATGGCCTTCTCACCCAAATGGCTTATAAACCGGCTTAAAGCAGCGATGCGACCCGCCAAACGCTGAACGTCATTTATACACGCCGGCTTAGCCAGGGAGGTGATGGCCTTGATCTTCTCCGGGTTAGCTTCAATGCCTCTGTCAGAAACCAAAAAACCCAAGAGTTTGCCTGCAGGAACACCAAAGACACACTTGGCTGGGTTAAGCATCATCTTGTAGACCCGGAGATTATCAAAGGTTTCCCTTAAATCATCTATCAGGGTTTCCTCTTTTATGGACTTAACCACAATATCGTCCACATAAGCGTGAACATTGCGTCCAATCTGTTTATGAAGACAGTTCTGTACACAACGCTGGTAAGTCGCCTGTGCACACTTGAGTCCAAAAGGCATAGACACATAGCAGAAGGCTCCAAAGGGAGTGATGAACGCCGTCTTCTCCTGGTCCTTAACTGCCAGCTTAATCTGATGATATCCAGAATAAGCATCCAAGAAACTTAAGCGTGCACAACCTGCCGTAGCATCAATGATTTGATCAATACGGGGGAGGGCAAAAGGATCAGCCGGACACGCCTTGTTTAAGTCCGTGTAGTCCACACACATCCGCCAAGTGCCGTTCTTCTTGAGTACGAGCACCAGGTTAGCTAACCACTCTGGGTGAAAGACTTCAACGATAAACCCGGCCGCCAAGAGCCGGGCCACCTCTTCACCAATAGCTTTCCGCCTCTCTTCATTAAACCGCCGAAGAAACTGCCTGACCGGCTTAAATTTCGGATCAACATTGAGAGTATGCTCAGCGAGTTCTCTAGGTACACCTGGCATGTCAGAAGGTTTCCATGCGAAGATGTCCCTATTCTCACGGATGAACTCGATGAGCGCGCTTTCCTATTTTGGATCCAGATTTGCACTGATGCTAAACTGCTGAGATGAGTCACCTGGAACAAAATCAACAAGTTTAGTTTCATCAGCCGATTTAAATTTCATTGCCGGCTCTTGTTCTGTAGTTGGCTTTTTCAGAGAGGTCATATCTATTGGGTCAACATTGTCTTTGTAAAACTTCAACTCCTCTGTAGCACACACAGATTCTGCATAAGCCGCATCGCCTTCCTCACACTCCAGAGCCACTTTCCGACTGCCGTGAACCGTAATGGTCCCATTGTGACCCGGCATCTTGAGCTGCAAGTACACATAACACGGCCGTGCCATGAACTTGGCGTAAGCCAGCCGTCCAAATATAGCATGGTATGGACTTCTTATCTTGACCACCTCAAAGGTCAATTTCTCCACCCTGTAATTGTTCTCATCACCAAAGGCCACTTCCAATTCGATCTTGCCGACTGGATAAGCCGATTTACCAGGTACCACACCATGGAAGATAGTGTTTGACTGGCTAAGGTTCTTATCAACCAACCCCATACGGCGAAAAGTCTCATAATAGAGGATGTTGATGCTGCTGCCTCCATCCATGAGCACCTTTGTGAACTTATATCCTCCCACTTGAGGAGCCACCACTAAGGCCAAGTGGCCCGGGTTATCCATCCGGGGAGGGTGATCCTCCCTACTCCACACTATAGGCTGCTCAGACCACCGCAAGTAGCGTGGGACCGCCGGCTCAACAGCATTCACTGCCCTCTTATGAAGCTTCTGATCTCGCTTACACAGACTGGTGGTAAACACATGATACTGTCCACCGCTAAGCTGCTTTGGATTGGTCTGATAACCCCCCTGCTGCTGTTGATGACCCTGGCCAGACTGCTGATTAAAGCCCCCTTGACCGTTCTGAGGACCGGAATTTGAGCCGCCGCCCGGGCCATGAAAGCCGCCGGCGCCTGAGCCGCCGCCCGGGCCATTGTAATTCTTAAAGGCCTTCATGATTGCACAATCCTTCCATAGATGAGTCGCTGGCTTCTCTCTAGAGCCATGCCTTGGACAAGGTTCATTCAACAGCTGCTCCAGCGTCGGACCTGACCCGCCGCCTCGGGGAGGGGGCCTCCCTTTGCGTCGCTGGTTATTACCTTGGGAGCTGGCGTTGGCTACAAACTCTAGGCTGCCATCGGCTTTGCGCTTGCCTCCTCCTTGGTTCCCCGGGTTAAACTGAGGACCCTTGCCATTGCCGTTCTTCTTTCCCTTCCCTGTCCTTTCATCATCTGAAGGGGGATCCTTGGTACCATCAGAATCAGCGTACTTGACAAGAGCCGCCATTAGTGTACCCATATCACTACAGTCGCGCTTAAGCCGCCCGAGTTTCATCTTCAGGGGCACAAAACGACAATTCTGCTCCGGCATTAAAACCGCTGAGCCGGCATCCATCTTGTCTGACGAGTGTATGATCTCCTTAACCCGGCGAACCCAATGTGTCGTAGACTCACCCTCCTGCTGCTTACAGTTAGTCAAATCCACAATTGACATAGACTGCCTACAGGTATCCTTGAAGTTTTGGATGAACCGGGCTTTCAGCTCAGCCCAAGACCCAATGGAATTCGGTGGTAGCCCTTTCAACCAAGTGCGGGCAGTCCCATCTAACATCATGGTGAAATACTTGGCCATGGCCGCCTCACTGACCTCCAGCAGCTCCATAGCCATCTCATAACTCTCGATCCAGGCTGCAGGCTGTAAGTCTGCTGTGTAATTAGGCACCTTCCTAGGGCCTTTGAAGTCCTTGGGTAGACGCTCATTGCGGATGGCTGGTACTAAACAAGGGACGCCCCTAGTCCTGGTGGGGATACCCACGTCGACGGAAGTCGCCGGATAAGCCGGGGGGGTCTGGTAAGCCGTCAATTGAGGCACTTGCTCCGCCTCTTGCCGTGCTCTGTCCTGGTCTGCTGCGTGAAAGGCTCCATTATGAACCGGGCCGTGGCCAGGGGGCGGGTCATGGCGTCAGACTTTACTTGAGCCGGTTGCTGAGACCATGTGCTGGCTATAACTCGGGCTCTGGCCTGGCCGGGGGGTCGAGTGGATCCTGTCCCGGCTGTAGGAGTACGCCTCTTGCTGCGCCAGTGCTGTCTGAAGGAGTTCCCTGACCCGGCGGGTTTCAATAGCCGTCGGAGAGTCGCCGTCGACTGGGAGAGCCGCCAGCCGGGCTGCCGCAGCGACCATGTTCTCCAGTGGGTTATTATAATGACCCGGGGGTATTGGCACGTACTGAGGCGGGGCAGGGGGCACCTGGGGAGGCCCCATCACCATTGGCTGAATAGGGGTTCCAGACCCGGGCACTATGACCCCTGGCGGGTTACTAGACCCTGCACCTGGCGTGTTGAAGAGATTGCGTGGATCGTAAACCGGAGGGAGTCGAGATTGGGTCTTTTGATGCCTCCTTCTCATGACCTCATTGGACGCATTCTGATCCATCGTGAGTTGGAAGGACCGCGCCTGGATCAACTGAGTTTGGGCCTCGAGAGCCGCCCTCTCCGCAGCCATCCTGACCCCTTCCGCTGCAAGCTCCTCCTTAGCTTTCACTAGATCCAATTTTAACTGTGCCACCTCCGCATCATGCTGAGCTTGATCCGCCGGGTCAACCGTGGCGGTTAACAGGGCCGTCATCTTGTCCGTGAGATCCATCAGTACCTGAGCCAGAGAAGGCACCGGGTTTCCCGCTGCAGCAGCGGGGTTCTGAACAGGCTGTGCGCCAGCAATAAAGACTCCAACCTGACTTGGCGGCTCAAACGGGTCCGGAATACTGTCACCATCGGAATAATCCATGAGCCTGCCATCTTGAAGTTGATACAACGAGTTTGACTCATCGGTGGCCGACTCGCCGTCAGAGCCGGCGGCCGCCTCATCACCGGACCCAGACAGATCAGAGGGCCCTCCATGGATACATCCCACAAACGCGCGCCTTAAGGAAGGCGGGCCCGGGCGGGTCGTGCACGCTGAGCCGTCTCGATGAGATCGGCGCAGAGATCCGGCTCAGGGCCCGGCTCACCAATCTTGCCAATGAAAACATGAATTCCGCCGAAGGGGACCCGGTACCCGTACTCAATTGAGCCGGCGTCGGGGCCCCAGTTTGCATCGTCGATGTAGAGCTTGCCGCGACGACTCTTGGTCATCCGGCCCACAGCGTATCCCTTGAGCCCTTCGAAGCTGCCCTTCAAGAACTCAAATCCACCGTGCGCTGGCCCCACGGTGGGCGCCAACTGTCGTGGAATTGTCACGACAGATGTCCTCGAGCTAGGACTTAGTCGTGGAGCCATCGCGACTAGGAAGCTTGAAGGGGTTAATGCGGGACAAGGAACACGAGGGTTTATACTGGTTCGGCCCCTTACGGTGAAGGTAAAAGCCTACGTCCAGTTTGATGTGGTATTGATTAGGGTTTCGATAACCAGGGAGCTAAACTGCTATGCCCGGCTCTCGATGAGATTGTTCTCGCCCTTAAACTGCTGCCGGGTCGTCCCTTTATATAGGGAGGCTGACGCCCTGCAGCTTTCAGAGTCCCGGCCGGCTCATAAGAGTGTCCGGCTTGCACTCTCAACTATTCTTGCCTTACACTACAAGTTCTACCATAATAACAATTGTAACTACGGGCCTTAAGCCATATCCGGGTCTTAAGCCCATCTTTGGCCCACCGTCTTTAAGCTTGGCGCCGGGCTTCTGGCAATGACCATATGAGTAACCCGGCCCCTCCTGGCGGGTGACTCTAAGGTCTATATCCTCAACAGTTCCAGTCCTTTGGGTGGCTTGGCGGTTCAGCATAAGGAAAGAGGCAATCTCTCCGTCGTTGGATTGAAATTCCGCCAAGTTCCAAGCTAGGGCCGTTGGCACACTCGTTCTGGCGGTTCAGATAAAACAGCTCCCTAAAGAGCAGTAGGCTGGGCTCTTCTCCAAGGTACACCTCACAGAATACTTGGAAGTTACAAATGTTCGACACAGAATTGGGTCCAATGTCTTGAGGTCGCAGATCGAAAAAGTGCAGAACATCTCTAAAGAATTTTGAGCCGGGAGGTGCAAAACCCCAGCTCATTTGATCAGCAAATATCACAACCTCTCCATCTCTTGGTTGAGGTCTTTCTTCCGACGGGTCAGGGGCACGATAGGACATGACCTCCTTCTTAGGCAGGTAACCCGTCTTCACGAAATCATCTAAGGTATCATCAGTAACGTTGGACCTCACCCAGTTGCACGTAATGGGTGCCTTGGGAGCCTTGGGCGGCATTGTGAAAGACGAAAGCCTATGACAAAAGGAAATGTCCGGTTCAAATATAAGCCGGAGGGACATTCCAGTTCAGTATTCAAGATGGCGGCTTATGAAGGGGCCTAATGATATATGGCTAATTGTGCCAGATTATTTAAGCCGCCGTGGGTATTATAAGCAATTTAAGTTATTTTACTCTATTTTAAGTAAGCCGGAAATTTCACAAAGCATTGTTTCTTCTAAGCCGGTAATATGAGCCGCCGGGGCTAACAGATGCGGTTTTTGTCTAAGTGTTGCACAAACAAGTTTCACAGGTTGCAGAGATTATTTTGGATCAAACGATCGTCCAGAAAGGAAAAATTTCTAGACCTAGAAAGCTGATACAGAGAAGTTCATAAGCTCAGAACAAGGTCTTTTTGCAGACAAAAGGGATCTACTAGCATAAAAATGAGTGAGAAACTACTACCGCAGGGAGTCTATACCGTTTTTAGATCAAAGGGATCCTCGGTGGCAGAACTGTGAAGAACTTGAGATGAACTACGAAGAACAGGGGAAGAACTACAGAACCCTAATGCGAATCTACTGTAGGGAGGGGCAAGGACTTACTGGCGCTGATGAGATGCAGAGGTCGCCGCCGTTTCTCTGGACCAGTTCAGGGTGATGCAGCGGCCGAGGTTGAGGAAGAAAAGGGGCGCGGCGGCGGCGGCGGAGCTCGAGCTCTCGGGCATCAGAGGAGGAAGACGATGGAGGAAAGAGGGAATGAAGGCTTATGGGCCGGGCCTATTTATAAGGGTGGCTGGTAAATGGGCGCGGGAAAAGAGGAGGCGGAAGACATGATTATATTGCTGCAGAAATGCCTCGGTTTTTGGGATGGTCTTTAAAGATACGATCCGTTGAGATATGACAGAATAAAAAATGAATTTAATGGAAGATGACGTCATGGCGGGTTACCAAGAATCCAGAAGATGACGTCACGGCGGGTTATAACCTTTGCACAAGCGGAAGCCGGAAGATTTTGAGGATTTTGAAGATTGACATGAACCGGTTCAAATCAATCTGGGGCCTAATGTTGAGGATATAACCATTAGAGTCGCCCGCCCAGGAGGGGCCGGGTTACTCATAAAGATCATCACGTGAAGCCCAGTACCAAGCTTGAGGATGGCGGATCAATAATGGGCTTAAGACCGGGAGGCGGCTTAAGGCCCGTAGTGATAAACCGCCGTTATGGCAAGACTTGTAATGTAAGGCAAGAGTAGTTAAGAGTCTGAGCCGGATGCTGCTATAAGCCGGCCGGGACTCTGAGAGCCACAGGGCGTCAACCTCTCTATATAAGGGGATGACCCGGCGGCGGTTCAGGGAGAGAGAGAACAGATTGATAGCCAGGCATAGCGATTAAGCTCCCTGGTCATCGAAACCCTGAGTAATACCACCTCAACTGGACGTAGGCTTTTACCTTCACCGTAAGGGGCCGAACCAATATAATCCTCGTGTTCCTTGTCCCGCTTAACCCCTTTAAGCTTCCTAGCTGCGATGGCTCCACGACTAAGTCCTTGCACGAGGACATCTGCCGTGACAATTCCACGACAAGTACCATTGCCAGTTATGATGCTGTGTGGAAAGCCAAAACGAAAGATCACCTTCTTCATGAATTGAACCACCGTGGCTGCATCACACTTACTGACCGGCTCTGCCTCAACCCACTTCGTGAATTTATCAACCGCCACCAGGAGGTGTGTCTTTTTATCCTTGGACCTTTTGAAAGGCCCAACCATATAATGCCCCCAGACTACAAACGGCCAAGTAATTGGAATCATCCGCAATTCTTGAGCCGGCACGTGAGCCCGTCGTGAAAACTTCTGGCAACCGTCGCATTTACTGACCAGATCCTGCGCATCAGCATGAGCCGTCAACCAATAAAAACCATGACGGAAAGCTTTTGCCACAAGAGATTTTGAACCGGCATGATGACCACAATCGCCTTCTTGGATCTCACGAAGAATTTCTTGACCTTCCTCAGGCGAAACACAACGTTGAAACGCCCCAGTAACACTGCGATGATGCAACTCACCATTAGCAATGGTCATCGATTTAGACCGCCGGACGATTTGTCTAGCTAGGGTCTCGTCCTCAGGCAACTCGCCTTGGGTCATGTAAGCCAAATATGGCACTGTCCAGTCTGGGATGACGTGAAGAGCCGCCACCAATTGTGCTTCTGGGTCAGGAACAGCCAAATCCTCCTCTGTAGGCAACTTGACAGAAGGGTTATGCAAAACATCCAAAAAGGTGTTAGGTGGCACCGGCTTACGCTGAGATCCCAGCCGGCTTAAAGCATCAGCCGCCTCATTCTTCCTTCGATCAATGTGCTCCACTTGATAACCTTTGAAGTGTCCAGCGACAACATCAACTTCACGGCGATAAGCCGCCATGAGAGGATCCTTAGAATCCCACTTGCCTGACACCTGTTGAGCCACCAAATCTGAGTCGCCAAAGCACCTTACCCGGCTTAAGTTCATCTCCTTAGCCATCCGAAGACCATGGAGAAAGGCCTCATACTCAGCTGCATTGTTAGTACAGGGAAACATCAACCGGAGCACATAACAAAATTTGTCACCTCGAGGGGAAGCTAAAACAACTCTAGTGTAACGCCCACGATGCGGCTATATCTCCCACGTGTCGAGGCACGACTTAGAGGCATAACCACATTGTAGGTATTGTCGCAAGAAGGGTCATCTTCACACAATCCCATGTAATGAACAAGAATGGGATAAAGAGAGTTGGCTTACAATCGCCACTTCACACAATACATAAATTAAATTCATACATCATCCAAAATCCACACATAGACCGACTACGGTCAAAACCAAATGAAAATAAGATAACCCCAAATGCTAGATCCCCGATCGTCCCAACTGGGCTCCACTACTGATCATCAGGAAACGAAACATAGTAACGACCAAGTTCCTCGTCGAACTCCCACTTGAGCTCGGATGTGTCACCTGCACTGGTATCGTCGGCACCTGCAACTGTTTTGGTAGAATCTTTGAGTCACGAGGACTCAGCAATCTCACACCCGTGAGATCAAGACTATTTAAGCTTATAGGAAAGGATGGGGTAATGAGGTGGAGCTGCAGCAAGCACTAAGCATATGGTGGCTAACATACGCAAATAAGAGCGAGAAGAGGAGCAACGCAACGGTCGCGAAGCTAGAAATGATCAAGAAGTGATCATGAAACTACTTACGTTCATTCATAACCCAGACCGTGTTCACTTCCCGGACTCCGCCGAAAAGAGACCATCACGGCTACACACACGGTTGATGTATTTTAATTAAGCCAAGTGTCAAGTTCTCTACAACCGGACATTAACAAATTCCCATCTGCCTCATAACCGCGGGCACGGCTTTCGAAAGATAATACCCTGCAGGGGTGTCCCAACTTGGCCCATTATAAGCTCTCACGGTCAATGAAGGATAAACCTTCTCCCGGGAAGACCCGATCAGTCTCGGAATCCTGGTTTACAAGACATTTCGACAATGGTAAAACAAGACCAGCAAGACCACCCGACTGTGCCGACAAATCCCGATAGGAGCTGCACATATCTCGTTCTCAGGGCACACCGGATAAGCGAAGCGTACAGGTACTACGTAACCCAAGTTGCCAAGGGACGGTCCCGCACGGTGCTCTAGTTTGGACCAACACTTAGAGGAGCACTGGCCCGGGGGGTTAAAATAAAGATGACCCTCGGACTCGCGAAAACCCAAGGGAAAAAGGCTTAGGTGGCAAATGGTAAAACCAAGGTTGGGCCTTGCTGGAGGAGTTTTATTCAAGGCGAACTGTCAAGGGGGTCCCATAAATCACCCAACCGCGTAAGGAACACAAACTCAAGGAACATAATACCGGTATGACGGAAACTAGGGCGGCAAGAGTGGAACAAAACACCAGGCATAAGGCCGAGCCTTCCACCCTTTACCAAATATATAGATGCATTAATTAAATAAGAGATATTGTGATATGCCAACATATCCATGTTCCAACATGGAACCAACTTCAACTTCACCTGCAACTAGCAACGCTATAAGAAGGGCTGAGCAAAAGCGGTAACTTAGCCAAACAACGGTTTGCTAGGAAAGGATGGTTAGAGGCTTGACATGGCAATATGGGAGGCATGATATAGCAAGTGGTGGGTAGCGTAGCATAGCAATAGAGCGAACAACTAGCAAAGCAAAGATAGAAGTGATTTCGAGGGTATGGTCATCTTGCCTGCAAGGTTCTCAGAATTATCGAAAGCTTGATCCTCATAAGCGTACTCAACAGGTTCCTCATTTACGAACTCGTCTCCCGGCTCTACCCACATCAAAAACACAAGCAATGGAACCACAATTAATCACGGGAAATGCACAAGCAACATGATGCAATACATGCATGATATGCGAGATGTGATATGCGATGCATATGCGTGCTCCGGAAGAAAAAGGATGAACAAGGCATCAACTTGGCAAACCAAGTATGCCACTGGAAAGATGAGATGATTTCGATCGAAATCGATATAAAGATCACCGGAAACGGATGCACGGTTTGCAAATGGCAAGCAAAACAAGAATGACACAATTCTGCGATTAACAGCATGATAGCACTTAGAATACAGCAAGTAACTATGCTACAGCACGCCAACATAGCAACGAAGAATATGAAAGTGATTTACTCAAGATGCTTGACAAAAGATGAACACTGATCTACGGCTACATCACAAAATAACAGGCTCAAACAAGCATGGCAAAAGTGCAAAAGATATCAGCTTCACAGACTTGGTGAAAATACTGAACATGGCTGAAACAGCATCAGGTAGCAAATTTCCGAGCAATCAAAACACATGCTACAGAAACTTATCATAGCAAAAAAAGGCATAACATGAATCTACTAAATGTATAGAAAAAAAGTCCCTTAATGATCAAGAGCCAAAAAGGCACAGAAGATATGATGGCACCCATGTAAACATAGCAAGTTTCGTTAACAGGTTTCAGACTTAGCAGAAAACAGAGCATGGCATTAACAGAATTATGAAGGCATCTTTGTGAGCTCGATTCACTCATTACAAAGCAATGCATGACAAAACAAGCATACCTACAGCAAGATGGCATGTTCATGAAGCTAACCATGGCAAGAGCAAATTCATAGCATGTATGGATCAACTACAACAACCTTGGCAAAATTGAATATCATGGTAACATTCTGCCAGGAACATTTTATAGCAAAAGTAGAGCAAGATTGAGAGAGGCTAGGGCACTACATAATTGCAAACAGGGGCATGGATGGATAGAGCACAACCATATGTACAAAACATCCTTACTGAACATACTCAAAAGAAGCATGGATCTCACTGAAGTCACATGGATACATGGCATCAAAATAACAGCAGGTAAAGACTTAGAAAAATTCGAAGTCCCTGAAAACAGAAACATCACGAAGCCTAGTTTGCATGCTTGTGCTAGTCACCAAATAGATCACCAAAATACATGGCATACACCCCTGTAAATATGGAATGGCATGGATCAAAACACATGTAGAGCTCATGCTTATAAGATGCACACATCAAATGCAACAAAAATAACAAAACATCAAGTTCTGATAAGTAACAGCAGTAAACAACATATAGCACTCTTGCACCAGAGATTTGGGCCTCAATATGGACTCAAACGAGCATAGAGAAATGGAACAAAATGAAGAGCATCTCGTGGTTAACATTTTGATATATTACACGCACAAAACAGAGTAGCACACATGGAGTTATGACATGATGAACATGGCAACAAGAGATAGGAATCTGGGGGACTTGGTGAGATTTTACCCCGCGAAAAAGTCAACGGCCAAAATGGGTCGCGGAGGCGGAGCGGATCGGGTCGGGTCGAGGCAGAAGTGGACCCGGGCGGCGGCGAAGGCGTCTCCGGCGAGGTCTTCGTTGGCGGGGGCGACGGATCCGGCCGGGCTCGGGCTCCCGCGACCGGATCTGGTGATGGCGGCGGCGGAGTACGGGGCGACGGCGGCGGACGGGGAAGACGGCCGGCGGGCGGCGCGCACGGCGAGGTCGTCGGCGGGCGGCGCTGGAGATCGGGCGGCGGGACGGGGCGCGCGGGCCGGGGAGGCGCGGGTTCGGTCGGCGGCGGGATGGGCTCGGGGGGCTCCGCGCGGGCCTGGCGGGCCGGCGGTGGCGGAGGCTACGTGGCGCAGCGCGATTGGCGGGGGGCGGCGGCGCGATCTGTCCGGCCGGACCGGACGTGTCCGGCGGCGGAGAGGGAGCAGGGCTAGGGTTTCGGGACCCGGATTTAGAGGAGGGGTGCACATATTTATAGGTAGAGGGAGCTAGGAGACTCCAAATGGGGTGTAGTCTTCGCCCACACGATCGTGATCGAACGACCGAGAGCATGGAGGGGGCTTAGATGGGTTATTGGGCTGTTTGGAGGGGTGTTTGGCTGCAACACACAAAAGGCTTTTGTGGTTACCCGGTTAACCGTTGGAGCATCAAACGACCTCCAAATGGAGCGAAACTTGACAGGTGCCCTACCGGTGGTGTACCAAGGCCACTTGGCAAACCTCGGTCCATTCCGAGAACGTTTAACACCCACTCACGAAAAGAGACAAGAGGGGTGCGCCGGTGCAAGTGGGAGTGTCGGATTGCAAAACGGACAACGGGGAAAATGCTCGGACGCATGAGACGAACACGTATGCAAATGAGATGCACATGATGACGTGATATGAGATGCATGACATGAACAAAATGCAAAACGAAAGACAAAACCCGACCACGAAGGGAATATCATAACACATAGCCGAAAATGGCAAGAGTTGGAGTTACAAATATGGAAAGTTACATCCGGGGAGTTACATCCAGCCCCCGAGCCCTCCAATTGCCTGGACCCGTCAAAGTAAATAGTCCAATACGTGTTGTCCGGCTTTTCTTCAGGCGTCTGCAGCTCTGTCCAATCGTTGGTGAAGTCCACCAGTGCTTGAGACTTAATAGCAGTGCATGGCACATACCTTAAGCCATGAGGCCCAAGTTCAATGGCCCACTTGGCGACTCGTCCTGTGGCCTCTCTATTCTGAATGATGTCTCCCAGAGGAGCAGAGCTTACCACCGTGATGGGGTGACCCTGGAAGTATTGCTTAAGCTTCCGGCTCGTCATGAATACCCCATAAACAAGCTTCTGTCAATGTGGATATCTTTGCTTAGACTCAATAAGCACCTCACTGATGTAGTAAACCGGCCGTTGAACCGAATGCTCCTTGCCCACCTCCTTGTGCTCTACCACAATCGCAACACTGACAGCACGCATGTTAGCAGCCACATATAGCAATAAGGGTTCCTTATCAATAGGAGCAGCAAGGACCGGCGGCTCAGACAACTGTCTCTTCAAATCTTCAAAGGCAGCATTAGCGGCATCACTCCAGACAAAGTTGTCTGTTTTCTTCATCATCTGATACAGTGATATGGCCTTCTCACCTAACCGGCTTATGAACCGGCTTAAAGCAGCGATACGGCCCGCCAGTCGCTGAACATCATTGACGCACGCCGGCTTAGCCAAAGAGGTGATTGCCTTGATCTTCTCCGGGTTAGCCTCAATGCCTCTGTTAGAAACCAGAAAGCCCAAAAGCTTGCCTGCTGGCACGCCAAACACACATTTGGCTGGGTTTAGCATCATTTTGTAGACCCGGAGATTATCAAAGGTTTCCTTCAGATCAT
Source organism: Triticum aestivum (assembly GCF_018294505.1). NCBI lineage: Eukaryota > Viridiplantae > Streptophyta > Magnoliopsida > Poales > Poaceae > Triticum > Triticum aestivum. Next base: position 365,341,339 of record NC_057811.1, on the reverse strand, counting down.
CTATCAAGGTCTCCTTCTCCCTGGACTTCACCACAATATCATCCACATAAGCATGAACATTACGCCCAATCTGGTCATGGAGACAGTTCTGCACACATCGTTGATAAGTCGCCTGGGCACTTTTAAGCCCAAAAGGCATAGATACATAACAGAAGGCTCCAAACGGAGTGATGAAAGCCGTCTTCTCCTGGTCCTTAACTGCCATCTTGATTTGATGATAACCAGAATAAGCATCCAAGAAACTCAAACGCTCACAACCCGCCGTAGCATCAATGATCTGATCTATACGGGGGAGAGCGAAAGGATCAGCCGGACAAGCCTTGTTTAAGTCCGTGTAATCCACACACATATGCCAGGTGTCGTTCTTTTTAAGTACGAGCACCGTGTTAGCCAACCACTCCGGGTGAAAAACTTCAACAATAAACCCGGCCGCCAAGAGCCGGGCCACCTCCTCACCGATAGCTTTGCGCCTTGCCTCGTTAAACCGCCGAAGAAACTGTCTGACCGGCTTAAACTTTGGATCGATATTGAGAGTGTGCTCAGCGAGTTCTCTCGGCACACCTGGCATGTCAGAAGGTTTCCATGCAAAGATGTCCCGGTTCTCACGGATGAACTCGATGAGCGCGCTTTCCTATTTGGGATCCAGATTGGCACTGATACTGAATTGCTTAGATGAGTCGCCTGGAACAAAATCAACAAGCTTGGTGTCCTCGGCCGACTTGAATTTCATCACCGGCTCGTGTTCCGTGGTTGGCTTCTTCAGAGGCGTCATGTCTGCCGGGTTAACATTATCCTTATAAAACTTCAACTCCTCTGCTGCATAGACAGATTCAGCATAAGCAGCATCGCCTTCCTCACATTCTAGGGCTACCTTCCGATTCCCATGTACCGTGATGGTGCTCTTGTGACCCGGCATCTTGAGCTGCAAGTAAACATAACACGGCCGCGCCATGAACTTGGCCTAAGCCGGCCGTCCAAATAGAGCGCGATATGGGCTCTTGATCTTGACCACTTCAAAGGTTAATTTCTCAGCCCTAGAATCATGCTCATCTCCGAAGGCTACCTCCAGCTCAATCTTACCAACTGGGTATGCTGACTTACCAGGCACCACTCCATGGAAAACAGTGTTGGATGTCTTAAGATTTTTATCAGTCAACCCCATACGACGAAAGGTCTCATAATTGAGGATGTTGATGCTGCTGCCTCCATCCATGAGTACCTTAGTGAATTTATATCCACCAACTTGAGGTGCCACCACCAAAGCCAACTGACCCGGATTGTCAACTCGGAGAGGGTGATTTTTTCTGCTCCATACAATGGGCTGCTCTGACCACCTTAAATAACGAGGGACTGCCGGCTCAACAACGTTCACAGCCCTTTTGTGAAGCTTCTGGTCTCGTTTGCATAGACTAGTGGTGAACACATGATACTGTCCACTATTCAGCTGCTTTGGATTGCTCTGATAACCCGATTGCTGCTGTTGCTGGCCTCCCTGGCCAGACTGCTGATTATAACCACCTTGATTTCCTTGAAAGCCGGAACTTGAGCCGCCGCCCGAGCCATGAAAGCTGCCTCCACCTGAGCCACCGCCAGGCCCGTGGTTGCCGTCGAGCATGTTAGAATTCTTGAAAGCCTTCATGATCGCGCAATCTTTCCATAGGTGAGTGGCTGGCCTTTCCCGAGTGCCGTGTCTTGGACAGGGCTCATTGAGCAATTGCTCAAGAGTAGGACCTGACCCACCAGACCGAGGGGGCGGCCTCCCCTTGCGTCGTTGATTGTTACCCTATGAATTGTTGTTAGCCACAAACTCCGGGTTATCGTCGGCCTTACGTTTATTGCCTCCCTGACTTGCCAGGTTATGCTGGTGACCCTTTCCATTGCCGTTCTTCTTTCCCTTCCCTGTCTTCTCTTCATCAAACGCGGGATCCTTGGTACTATCAGAATCGGCGTATTTGACTAGATCCGCCATCAGCTGGCCCATGTCATTACAATCACGCTTGAGCCACCCCAACTTCTGTTTTAGAGGTTCAAATCGACAGTTTTTCTCCAACATTAAGACCGCAGAGCCGACATCCATCTTCTCAGATGAATGTATTATCTCCTTGACCCGGTGCACCCAATGGGTCGTGGATTCACATTCCTCTTGCTTGCAATTAGTTAAATCTACAATTGACATGGGCTGCTTGCATGTGTCCTTGAAGTTCTGAATAAACCGGGCTTTTAACTCTGCCCATGAACCAATGGAGTTAGGCGGAAGCCCCTTCAGCCAAGTGCGGGCCGTTCCATCCAACATCATGGTGAAGTACTTGGCCATTGCCGCATCACTGACCTCCAACAATTCCATGGCCATCTCATAGCTTTCAATCCACGCCCCAGGCTGTAAATCGGCTGTGTAATTCGGCACCTTCGGAGGTCCCTTAAAATCCTCGGGCAAACGCTCATTTCGCAGAGCCGGCACTAAACAAGGAACGTCGCCGGTTCTTGTGGCCACGCCTGCCTCAATAGAGGTCGTTGGATAATCCGGGAAGGTTTGGTGAGCCGCCTGCTGAGCCGCCTGCTGAGCCGCCCGCTCATCCTCTCGACGTATCCTGTCTTGTACCGGATTATACCCACCTGGCTGGTTACGGCGCTGGGCGTTGCTTGACAAGGCCTCCGAATCCATATGTCTGCTGTAACTCGGGCTCCGGCTTGGGCGAGGAGTCGAATGAATCCTATCTCGACTATAGGAATAAGCCTCCTGCTGCGCTAGAGCCATCTGAAGAAGTTCTCTGACCCTTCGCGTCTCAACTGCTGTTGGAGAGTCGCCATCCACTGGGAGAGCCGCCAGACGCGCCGATGCAGCGATCAGGTTCTCCAAAGGGTTGAAAAAATGAGCCGGTGGTGTTGGTACGTAGCGAGGCGGGGCAGTATTCACGTGAGGAGGTTCCATCACTCAGGGCTGAACCGGCGCCCCTGCTCCGGGTGTTATAAACCGGTTTGCCTCTGGCGGGTTACTAGGGTCGGCTCCGAGTGTGCAGAAGAGATTCTGAGGATCATAAACCGGAGGCAGACGGGATTGAGCCTTCTGGTGCCTCCTCCTCATCACCTCGTTGGATGCGTTCAGATTCATCGTAAGCTGGAAAGCCTCTGACTGGATCTGCTGAGCCCCAGCATCCAAAGCCGCCCGTTCTGCGGCCAATCTGGTGTCCTCAGCAGCTATGGCCTCTTTGGCTCGGGCTATCTCCTCACGTACCCGTGCTACCTCTGCATCGTGCTCAGCCTGATCCACCAGAGTAACTGTGGTGGTTAACAGGGCCGTCAATCTGTCCATGAAATCAATCAGCACTTGAGCCGGCGATCGCACAGGGCCTCCTGCCCCGGCTGCTCCTGACCCGGAGGTTATTGCTACCGCGGCCGTAGAGTTTTGACCGGGTTGAGTGCCAGCCATGAAGATCCCTACTCTGCTCGGCGGCTCAAAGGGGTCCAGAATACAGCTGCCATCGGAACAGCCCCCAAGCCCGTCGTCTTGTAATTGATTCAACGATTCCGTCTCACCAGTGGACGACTCACCATCAGAGTAGACGGCCGTCTCACCGCCATCCACGGATCCTTCAGAAAGTTCCCCTCCATGGATGCAACCCACGAAGGCACGCTTCATGGCGGGCTGAGCTCGGGTAGGTCTCGCACACTGAGCCGTCTCGATGATGTCAGTGCAGATGTCCGGCTCAGGGCCCGGCTCGCCAATCCGGCCGATGAAGACGTGGATTCCGCCGAAGGGGACCCGGTACCCATACTCAATTGAACCGGCGTCGGGGCCCCAGCCGGCGTCGTCGATGTAGAGCTTGCCGCGACGACTCTTGGTCATCCGGCCCACAGCGTATCCCTTGAGCCCTTCGAAGCTGCCCTTCAAGAACTCAAATCCACCGTGTGCATGCCCCACGGTGGGCGCCAACTGTCGTGGAATTGTCACAGTAGATGTCCTCGTGAAAGGACTTAGTCGTGGAGCCATCGCAACTAGGAAGCTTAAAGGGGTTAAATCGGGACAAAGGACACGAGGGTTTATACTGGTTCGGCCCCTTGCGGTGAAGGTAAAAGCCTAATCTAGTTGAGGTGGAATTGCTAGGGTTTTGATGACCAGGGAGCGAATTCGCTATGCCTGGCTCTCGATTTGATGTTACTTGTCCTAAACCGATGCCGGGTCGTCCCTTTATATCCAGAGGTCGACGCCCAGCGGCTCATAGAGTCCCGGCTGGCTCATAAACAGTGTCCGGCTCGGTGACCAGTTAATCTTGCCTTACAATACAAGTTATGCCCTAATGGCGGTTTATCACTACAGGCCTTAAGTCGCCTTTGGGCCTTGGGCCCTTAACTGAACCGCCACCTTCAAGCTTGATATTGGGCTTCATATGATGAATCGCCATAGCATAACCCGGCCCCTCCTGGGCGGGTTACACTAGTAGTTATATCCCCAACAACGCCAGAAATCTTCGTGTCTCCAATTGCGTTTGCACACTCCAATCCCATCCCTTTACATTCTCGCAAATTGCATGCTTTACTTTCCGCTGCTCATATACTCTTGCCATGCTTGCTTGAATGTATTGTGAATTTTTAAACTTGTGCTAAAACTCTACCTTAACTTGAAGAAAACAAAAACTGCAACTTTTTCTTGTTAAGAGTCTATTCACCCCCCTCTAGACACCTCTTCTCGATCCTTTACCAACGTCACCGGCTTGACACCTTGATCTCCATCGAAGCATCGTTGTCGTCTCGCCAACTATTGCTTCTACGACTATCACTACCGCTTAGTGATAAAGTAAAGCAATTACATGGTGATTGCATTTCATACAATAAAGCGACAACCATATGGCTCCTGCCAGTTGCCGATAACTGTGTTACAAAACATGATCATCTCATACAACAATTTATATAATCACGTCTTGACCATATCACATCACAACATGCCCTCCAAAAACAAGTTAGACGTCCTCTACTTTGTTGTTGCAAGTTTTACGTGGCTGCTACGGGCTTAACAAGAACCGTTCTTACCTACGCATAAAAACGACAACGATTTTTCATCAAGTTTGTTGTTTTAACCTTCAACAAGGACCGGCCGTAGTCACACTCGATTCAACTAAAGTTGGAGAAACAGACACCCACTAGCCACCTATGTGCGAAGCATGGCGGTAGAACCAGTCTCATGAACGCGGTCATGTAATGTCGGTCTGGGCCGCTTCATCCAACAATACCGCCGAATCAAAGTATGACATGCTGGTAAGCAGTATGACTATTATCGCCCGCAACTCTTTATGTTCTACTCGTGCATATAACATCTACGCATAGACCTGGCTCGGATGCCACCGTTGGGGAACGTAGTATTTCAAAAAAAAATGCTATGATCCCGCAAGATCTATCTAGGAGAAGCATAGCAACGAGCGGGGAGAGTGTGTCTATGTACCCTCGTAGATCGAAAGCGGAAGCGTTAAGTAACGCGGTTGATGTAGTCGAACGTCTTCGCGATCCAACCGATCAAGTACCGAACGCACGGCACCTCCGCGATCTGCGCACGTTCAGCTCGGTGACGTCCCTCGAACTTCTAGATCCAGGCGAGGTCGAGGGAGAGTTTCGTCAGCACGACGGCGTGTTGACGGTGATGATGAAGTTACTGATGCAGGGCTTCGCCTAAGCACTGCGACAATATGACCGAGGTGGAAATATGTGGAGGGGGGCACCGCACACGGCTAAGAATCAACTTGTGTGTCTATGGGGTGCCCCCTCCCCGGTATATAAAGGAGGGGAGGAGGGGGCACGCCGGCCTCATGGTGCGCCCCAAGGGGGGATTCCTACTCCTACTAGGAGTAGGTTTCCCCCCTTTCCTAGTCCAACTAGGAGGGGGAAGGAAGGGGAAGAGGGGAAGAAGTTAAGGGGGGCCGGCCCCCTCCCCAATTCGGATTGGGCTTGGGGGGCGCGCCCCACCTCTTGGCCGCCTCCTCTCTCTTCCACTAAAGCCCATGTAGGCCCATTAAGCCCCCGGGGGGTTCCGGTAACCCCCCGGTACTCCGGTAAATGCCCGAACTCATTCGAAACTATTCCGGTGCCCAAACATAACCTTCCAATATATCAATCTTCATGTCTCGACCAATTCGAGACTCCTCATCATGTCCGTGATCACATCCGGGACTCTGAACTACCTTCGGTACATCAAAACACATAAACTCATAATACCGATCGTCATCGAACATTAAGCGTGCGGACCCTATGGGTTCGAGAACTATGTAGACATGACCAACACTCATCTCCGTTCAATAACCAATAGTGGAACTGGATGCCCATATTGGTTTCTACATATTCTACGAAGATCTTTATCGGTCAAACCGCATACACTACCAAAAAAATACACTTCCGTGATGATACGTGTTTGTCATAGTAGGTCGCATTTTCTGTCATGCATGTACATCCATGACAAATTTATGACAGAATCAAGATAGTCATACCTGTGCTGTCGTAGAAGTGTTCCATGACATTGCCAAAATTATCATCACGGAAGTGTCCACTTCCATGACGATAAATCGCGCGTCACAGAAGTGCTTTCGTCAAGGGTGACCGACACATGGCATCCACCGTAACGGAACGTCGTTAAGCTATCAGGCCGGATTTTGGATCCGATAACCCGTTAACAGCCACGACCAATGCCGATTTTCCACGTGTAAAATTCTCATTGGCTGACGGATCCACGCGTCAGCTCCGCGTTGGCACATGTGTCACTCATCCAACGGTCGAGATGGGCCTATGATATGTTGACACGTGGACCGGCCCAAAAGTGGCCCACAAAGTTTAAATGGGCCGGCCCAACCGAAAGCCCATAAGATTTAGCGGACCATAATGGGCCGGCCCAACTAAAGGCCCACAAAATTTAGTGGACCATAATGGGCCAGCCCAACTAAAGGCCCACACGATTTTGCAGACCATAATGGGCCGGCCCAGCTAAAGGCCCACAAGATTTTGCGGACCACAATGGGCCGGCCCAGCTAAAGGCCCACAAGATTCTGCAGACCATAATGGGCCGGCCCAGCTAAAGGCCCAACATTCTCTGTCAAATCGGCCCGTCAACGGCCTGTCCTAAACTTTTCATCAACGAGGCCCATGGTCACTTCTGGCCCGTTAACAGTCCGCTAAGTAATTGGGCCGAATTACGGCCCGGTGTATTTCCGGCCTGTTAAAGGTCCGGCTTCATTTGGTCCCATTTACAGGCCATCAAAACTTTCGGCCCATAAATGACCGTGCAGGATTTGGGTCATATTCGGCCATGTCTGACATTCGGCCTGTTAGAGGCCCACTATAGCTTTGGGCCACTTTCGGCCTGTTGTCATTTTCGGCCTGTTAACGCCGGACGTAAACCATGGGCCATATGTGGCCCAAGGTCATATCGGGCCCATTAACGGCCCATATAAAAATGACGATAATCTAGCCCGACCAAAGTTCCGGCCTGTTAAAGGCCCGTGTATTAGGTCGGCGCATTTACGGCCCGTCCGAATTTTGGCCTGTCAAAGATCTGCATCTTAAATGGGCCACCATTTCGGCCTGCTAAGTCCAGTGGGTTATTTGGCACAATCAGGGCCCAATCTCACTTTCGATCTATTAAAGGCCCATGTTTTTTATGGGCTCGAGATATTTACACCTGTAAACGGCCTATTTTTACTGAGGGCCCAAATTATGTTTAGGCCTGTTAAAGGCCCACTATGGGCACAGGCCTACCAGAAAAATATGAAAGCTTATGATGATTTAGACCCAGATATTTTTAGTGGGCTACATGCCAATTTCGGCCCGTAATCGTTTTTAGCCCAATTGGAATGGGCCCGACGAATGTTGGCATGTTGGGCTCCTACGAAGCTTTCGGCCGAATACATTACTAAGATAAACCTGCACTATACAAAAATAGCGTCGTAATTACTGTAGCCTGAGGCAGCATCATAAATGTTGTATCACAACAAAATAAATTCCAACCATACAATAAAAGGCCTGTTGGCATAAAGTTTACAGTCCTTCCAGATAAAAGCACCATCAGATGTATAGAAGCACAGATCATTTGACCTGAGTGCTAATGTTTCAGGCTGTAGAATCTGATGGAGCAGCACGATCTCCACCTTTTTTCCGCCATTGCTCTTGAACAACGAAGCGAATGTCTGATAGTCTGGTTTCAAAACCATTTATATCTTGATGATATTTCTCAACCACTATTCTTGCTTCCGAAACAACGTCCATTAGGGATTGGACTTGTGTCTGGAGCACAGATATATCACTTTGTCTAGCAGGAAGATTTTGTTCAGTAGGCGATTTGGACGAGGTTACCTTGACAACCAACCCAGAATTACGCAGGAAGGTGCTTTTTGCACTGTTAGTGGAGAGATACTGACGCACTGCAGCAAAAGGTGACATTGTGCCTGTAGTAGCCTCGTCACCTTCAGGTGGTTGTAGCTGTTCAATCATTTGTTCCATAGCTTCCTGAAAGTTTGAACTTGTAGATTAGTGTACCAGATAAGTTACTAATGAGACAAAAACAAAAAAAGTAGGTTAAACGTTTATACATAACTTATTTTGGTGAACTACTGATAGCATGTATTGTAGTGCCAACTACATAATAAAATCACTTTCGGAACATATGTCCATGTAGCATGCCTACTGTATTGTCTATTTCCTCACATTCGTTGACATCTAAGGATAAAGAGACATTGTTTAAAGTAGGATGAACATAGTATGACATCATTCATATCATGGGCAAACAGATATAAAACAAACATGCTATTTTGTCAATGTGTGCGCACGTGAACATAACAACTAGATTACAGATCAAGACCAAAAGAATATCCTTCATCTCTTTTAAACCATGTAAGGTGAAATGATACGTTAAGACAACTGTGAATAAAAGTGAACAGAGTAACTGACATTGCCTGCAAACCAAGTAGTTAAATGAACACATCACAGTACCAATCAGTTCAAGGCAGGAGGAGTAAGGACTTACAACAGCGGCTTGAACTGGTGTGCTCATGCCCTTCATCTTGCTGGTGTGGTAATCCTTGAAGATTTGCACTGCATTCGGTTCAGGTTCTTTTTGGTCCGCACGGGCTTTCCTCTGTATTTGGAACAAGTCAATATAGATACGATAATATGGCACCAAAAAAGAAGGAAGTAGCAGCTATTTACAAGAGCCTCGCAGTGTGCAGTATAGCTACGAGATCCTGTTGTCTATTGGAATTTCACTTTAGACCGGTTGGTTTTGTTCTTCAAACAGTTAGCCTAGAAGAAGATACACTTGTAAGGCACATACATAAATACAAGTTCAATATGTGGTCTGATCAAATACATATAGCCTACCTGATACTTTGGATCAGACCAGTGTTTAACGAGGGCTGTCCAGTCTTCATCTGTAAAATATTCCACTGGAGATGTTTGGGCGATTTCATTGTTAGCCTTGCTTTCAAAGTGAGATTTTCTAAGGTGGTACCGATACTGTCGCAGAGCAGACTGAAAAACATGAGTGCATGCTTGTTTAGTTGCATCATCTTTCGGATACAACTTGAACCTCATCTGTTGAAAAAAGAATGTGAGTCTTATTAGGAGGAAGCTAGAAAGTATGGGACAGAGCAAGACAATATTACTAATTGCGATGAATAACATTACTTACGGATAAATGGTCAAGGAAGGTGTTAAACTGGGTATTGTCTTTCTCATTCCTGTACTAGATCCACGTTGGGAGGATACGTGCATGACACCTAACGGCAACGGCTGCCTCTGATACTAACTTGGCTGACTCTGTAGCATCACGTGGCCTTTTTAAACCTGCCTCAAAATGGATCTCCATTCTTCCTCCTTTAGATTTTGTTAATCTGCCAAGCATTATCCCTGATGTCTGTTTCCGCTTGCACCGCGGTGCTAGTTCAACAACGAATATGGAAAGTGTTAGTGTACATCAAACTGTGAGCATGCAACTGCAACTTGACTCGGTCAGGTACCGTCTTGGTGTTGATGCTCTTGAGGTTCATCTGATCTTGCCAAGTCCTGTTGTGTCAGCAGTGCTTCGAAAGTACTGTTAGGTGTGAAGGAAGCTTGGGAACTGGCCAGTTCCGGAGCAAACACACGAGTAACTGGTTGAGATGCTGGTACAGTTGAAGCGGATGCTGCAGCTGGTGGAGCAGGTGATACTGTGTTTGTAGATTTAGCCGGTGGACTTGGACCTTCTACTGCACTATAAGTACCAGCAGAATCTCGACGGCAAAACCTTTTCCGTTTCACCCGACGAGTAACATCACTCCCTACTATATTATTTTCCTTGCTCTTTTTTGACTTTGCCATGTCAAGTTGTACCCACAACACAAAAGAATAAAATCGCTCTTCAGAACTCATTGATGCATGATACAGACAAGCAATACTTTGATGTAAGACAACCGTATGAGGATGGAATATGTAAGAAAAACAGGACGGCATGACATATTCACAGCTACGATGTGCAAACTAAGCGGAAGGATTTTCAAGAAAATAGAAGTAATGCAAGCTAGACACCATATGAAAGATGCAACCAATATTACTCTGCGAAGTTAAAAGTGTCTTGTCATAAGTGGCAATTCGAAAAATTAGAAGCAGTACAACGTAGAAATCAATGCAAGATGCAACCACTATCAAACTGCCATGTTAAAAGCGTCCAATCATGAGTGACTGATGCGGGATACACAACAGCAGTACTTTGATGTAAGAACATGGTATGATAGATAGATGCAGTGTATTCTAGACACAGAAAGCCATGTCATATGCACATGTATAACGTATGAACTCAGCATGTGCAACTTAATCAAAATAGAAGAAATACAGGCTAGACAACATATGCAACATGAAACCAATTATCACACTGTCAACTTAGAGCAAGCACCTGCGATGGTGGAGTATGGGAGATGAACTCATCATGTAGACTTGGGACTTCGACTTCATTAGCACTAGCAGTGGCAAATCTAGAGAGTCTCTGTTTGTGTCGGTCCGGAGGACCACCAACACCCCCTAACTTACTCTTTTCCTTCCTATTTTCTGATATTGCCTTATGAAGTCAAAACCACAAGAAGATGAATAAAATTAGCTCTGCATAACTGGTTGATGCATGATACAGACGAACCCTACTTTGATGTAAGGCAAGCGCAGGATAGGAGGATGGAATATATACAAAAAAGACAGCATTTCATATTCACACGTACGATAGGAGGATGGAATATGTATGAAAAAATAGTAAGCGGAAGGCATTTCAACAAAATTAGAAGAAATGAAAGCTAGGCACCATATGAACATGCAACCAATATCACTCTATCAGGTAAAAAGTGTCTCGTCGTAAGTGCCATTTCAAGAAATTAGAAGCAGTACAAGCTAGAAGACAATGCAAGATGCAACCTACATCACAATCCCAAGTTAAATGTGTCTTATGGGTAAGTGATCGTTGCAGGTATAAGTTGTAAGCTACGCAGATGCAATTCAACATAATCAGAAGCAATACAAACTAGACATCATACGAAAAACGCAACCACGTATAACAGTTCCAAGTAAGAGCAAGCACCTGTGATGGTGGAGTAGGGGAGATGTGCTCATCATGTACTCGTATGTTCTAGAAACAGGAACACGTGTCATATTCACAGGCATTATGTGTAAAGTAAGCAGATGCAATTCAAGTTAGAAGCAACACAAGCTAGACATCATACGCAACATGTAACCACATATAATAGTGTCAAGTTAGAGCAAGCACCTGTGATGGTGGAGTAGGGGAGATGTGCTCATCATCTACACAGCTACGTTGACTGTCCAGCCTTGTGTTGTCTTGCGAATCTTGTTGGGAGGATGGCGGAGTAGAATCTGTAGAGACCCCCTGTTTGAGTTGCTCCGAAGGACCACCATCATCCACTGCCGGACTAATTTCCTTCAGCTGTAATGATTTTGCATTGTGAAGTCAAACCGATAAGAAAAAGGAATAAAATTCGCTCTTCAGAACTCATTCATAAATGATACTGACGAACACTACTCGGATGAAAGGCAAACACATGATGCGAGGATGGAATATGTATGAAAAACAGGATGTGTGACATATTCACACCTATGATGTGGTAAGTATGCAGAAGGCATTTCAACAAATTAGAAGCACTGCAAGCTAGACACCATATGAAAGATGCAACCACTATCACTCTGCCAAGTTCAAACTGTATGGCGTTTCAACAAATTAGAAGCAGTACATGCTAGAAATCATATGCAAGACACAACCAATATCACAGTGGCGACTTAAAGGTGCCTTATCATAAGTGACTGATGCGGGATATGCAAGAATAGTAGTCTGATGTAGAAACAGGAACACATGTCATATTCACAGGCATTATGTGTAAAGTAAGGAGATGCAATTCAACAAAGTTAGAAGCAATACAAGCTAGACATCATACGTAACATGCAACCACATATAATAGTGCCAAGTTAGAGCAAGCACCTGTGATGGTGGAGTAGGGGAGATGTGCTCATCATCTACACAGCTACGTTGACTGTCTAGCCTTGCGTTGTCTTGCGAATCTTGTTGGGAGGATGGCGGAGTAGAATCTGTAGAGAACCTCCGTTTCAGTTGCTCGGAAGGACCACCATCATCCAATGCCTTGCCAATTTCCTGCAGCTTTATTGATTTTGCATTGTGAGGTCATACCGACAAGAAAAAGGAATATCATTCGCTCTTCAGAACTCATTCATGCATGATACTGACGAACACTACTCTGATGAAAGGCAAAGTCATGATACGAGGATGGAATATATACGAAAAATGGATGGCTTGACATATTCACACCTATGATGTGGTAACTAAGCAGAAGACACTTCAACAAATTAGAAACACCGCAAGACACCATATGGAAGGTGCAATCAATATCACTCTGCCAAGTTAAAACTGTCTCGTCATAGGTGGCATTCATCAAACTAGAAGCAATACATGCTAGAAATCATATTCAAGACGCAAACCAATATCACACTGCCAACTTAAAGGTGTCCCATCATAAGTGACTGATGCAGGATACACAAGAAGAGTAGTTTCATGTAAGAACATGGTGTGATAGACAGATATAGTTTGTACCAAAAATAGGAAAGCATGTCATATTCACATGTATCATGTGTAAGCTAAGCAGATGCAGTTTACACTAATTAGGAGCAATACGAGCTAGACACCATATGCAACATGCAACCAGATATCACACTGCCAAGTTAGAGCAAGCACCTTGGATGGTGGAGTAGGGGAGCGGAGACTTGGACCTTGTAATGCACTATCAGTACAAGGAGAATCGGTACAGATGCTCCGTTTATGTTGCTGCAGATGACCACCATCATCGCCTTCCTTACTCTTTTCCTTCCTCTTTCTTGATTTTGCCTTGTCAAGTCAAACCCACAAGAAAAAGGAATAAAATTTGCTCTTCCTAACTCATTGGTGCATGATACTGACAAACACTACTTTCATGTAAGGCAGCCGCATGATAGGAGGATGGAATATGTATGAAAAACAGGACGGCGTGACATATTGACATGTATGATGTATAAGGTGTAAACTAAGCACAAGGTGCTTGAACTTGTTAGAGTCGATGCAAGCTAGAAACCATATGAAAGATGAAACCAATATCACTCTGCCAAATTAAAAGGGTGCCCTAACAAATGTATTTAACCAAATTAGAAGCAATACATGGCAACAGGCTAGAAATAATATGCAATATGCAACGAATAAAGGTGACTCATCGTAAGTGATTGATGCAGGATACAGAAGAGAGGTAGTTTCATGTAAGAACAAGGTTAACACATAGATGTAGTGTGTACCAAAAATAGGAAGGCATGTCATATTCACAGGTATAGTGTGTAAACTAAGCAGATGCAATTTACCCTAATTAGAAGCATTACAAGCTAGACACCGTATGCAACATGCAACCACATATCACACTGCGAAGTTAGAGCAAGCACCTGTAATGGTGGTGTAGGGGAAGTGCGGTCTTCAGGTACAGAGCTACGTTCAATATCTTCATTTAGGCTTGCTGTTTCTTGAGAATCATGTGGAGAGGATGAAATTGCATTCTTTATAGGAGTATTGTGTCTCATATTAACCCACGTGCGTGACTGTCTCATCATAAGCGATAGACGCAGGATACACAAGAACAGTAGTTTGATGTAAGAACATGGTGTGATAGGCTGATGTAGTATGTACCAAAAACAGGAAGGCATGTCATATTCACATGTATAATGTGTAAGCTAAGGAGATGCAATTTAACAAATTAGGAGCATTGATGAGGGATACACAAGAAAAGTAGGTTGATGTAAGAACATGGTTAATAGAAAGACGTAGTATGTACCAAAAACAGGAAGGCATGCCATATTCACAGGTATAATGTGTTAACTAAGAAAATGCAATTTACCCTAATTAGAAGCATTACAAGGTAGACACCATATGCAACATGGAACCACATATCACACTGCCAAGTAAGAGCAAGCACCTGCGATGGTGGTGTGGGGGAATTGCGGTGATCAACTAGAGAGCTACGTTGACTATCTTCATTTAGCCTTGCTGTTTCTTGAGAATCATGTGGGGAGGATGACATTGCACTCTTTAAACGAGTAGGGCGTCTCACAGTAACCCACTCGGGTGACTGTCTCATCATAAGTGATTGACGAGGGATACAAAGATCATTAGTTTGATGTACGAACATGGTTAATAGACATATGTAGTATGTATCAAAAACAGGAAGGCATGTCATTATCAAAGGTATAATGTGTAAAGTAAGCATATGCAATTTAACCAAATTGGAAGCAATACAAGCTAGACACCCTATGCAACATGCAACCACATTTGACAGCGCGAAGTTAAAGCAAGCACCTGGGATGGTTGTGTGTGGCAATTGAGATCATCAACTGCAGAGCTACGTTTACTGTCTCCAACTGCTGACACTGCACCCATTAGAGCGCTGAAACGCTTAGTGTTTATCTTCGAATTACACTGGAGCGACTTCTGTCTTTTCTTTTCTGCATTCATCAACACTGCGTCAGAGTCTGAAATACCCATGCATAAAAAAAATAGTGTGAGTATGGGTGAAGTGTGTGCACAATTAGTACAGTGTAAAGGTAGCAGATAGCAAGTCGGTGAGAAATAAATGACGGGAGACATATGATAGCTCTACAACATGCATGGCACACTAAATTACTACAGGATTCTATGAAAATAACAGTCGACTGAAAGCAAATAGGTCAGTCCATTTTTTTTGCACCGTCCGATGTACAAAGAACGGGCAGATCGCCTTCATCTACCTCCAGCCAGTCAGTGTTGACGATCTTCCTCGAAACGCCAGCGACCACCGGCCCAGTATTCCTCCCGTGCCTGCGCCCTCCCCTCGACCTCACCGCACCGCCGTGCTTGGCACCGCCCCCCGGCCGTCCATTCAAGCCCCGCCGACCTCCAGATCGGGCGCAAGCAGCTCCTGCGCCCCACACCCCTATGATAGACACCGATGCGCCACTTCCCCGGGGAACAGGCGGACTAGGTGCTCCGCGCGCCTAAGCGGGTGCTGCTTCTTTTAATTGTGGTTCGACTGACCCTGAATTGAAATCCAGGCGGGCTACTGACCTCTAGCAAAGGTGAAATAGTAAAAGGGAAGAAACCTTGTGCATTTAGTATCACGAAGAAGATGCAGTAAGAAGCGCTCAACTACTTTCTTTCATGGGATGAATACGGTGTGAGCGGAGACGTAAGATTTGCACGAATAAGGGAAGAGGAGTACCTCTTTCTGCTGGCAGTGCTGTGTCCTCCTTCTGTTTTTCCGACGATCTTCTTGTTATTCGCCGGAAACCAGAAGTTGTGGAGGACGGTGCAGCCTTGGACGAACCCATGGCCAAGTTGTTGAGTGTGGTGCGGTGGCCGTCTGTCGGCGGCGGGGAAGCAGATCCGAGGCGGCGAACGACGGCGTAGCGGGAACAGCTCCGGTGCGGTGGACGGTTGCGAGGCGCAGGACGGCGTGGTCGGAGTGGTTCTGGTACAGCACACGTCGGCCTCGGCGTCGTGGAGGCATCTCTGCCTCGGCTTCAGCTGCTAAGTCCTTGAGGGCGTTGCAGTTGCGGTTGCGTTGGACGACGACGTCGGGGTACTAGCTCCGGCGTGATGGAGGAGGGCGGCGGTGGATTGGCCGCTATGGGGTGGAGGACGGAGGAGGCTGGGGTTTCGCGGCTGGTGGAGAGGGCGTTTTCACACCCACGGAGTATGAATGGGGAAACGGAGGGAGGCAGGGAACTAAGGGGGAACAATGTTTCGGTTTGAGACGCGCTTGTTTGAAATTTGGGGAAAGTTACAAACTTTGCCCCCATCTAAAATTTTGGACATATTGCGGGTTGGGGGTAGGACAGTCATGTCAGGTGTCCCAAATGTGGGCGGGATAGATTTCGGCCGAGCGCATGGGTAGGCGCCCATGGCGTATGAATGCTTCTCGGAGGCGGTTGAGACTAGCGTCTTGGTGAAGTTACAAACCTACCCCGGTTTAGACCTTTGGACATCGGGCCGATAGGCTACACGGGCCAGAGTCAGGACAGTAATTTTCTACCACCAAAACATTAGTCTCGCACGGTTTCGGGTGACCAGAGGCCTATTTGGCGCTTCGTTCAATATTTGGGAGCAGAAGCATTAACGTTTTCGGTTCTCTTGAATTGAACTTTCAGGATTTGTCAAACTTCACAAATCTTTACTCTTGAAAATCCTAAAGCTACGATTATTTTGGAATGGAGGGGGTACATTTGAATATACATTGTACATGAGTATATATTAAAAAATATGCAACTTACCTCAGTTCATGCATGGTTCCAGATATAATCTCCTTGGTTGCAAAAAAAAGTTAGATATGCGTATGAATATATATAGCATGTTCAAACTCACAACAAAGATTGATGCCCCCTTTTACATCTGATTTACAAATGCCATTATCTCGGGTTCAAATAGATGAATGCACTTCCTATGAATTCGAATCTTCGAAACCCCCTTTATGTTGAATTCGACATGTATTCTATTTCGTAGCTAGCAATTTGGAATGTATCCATGCAAGTGACAAATGTATAAAGTGCTTCACACTAACAACATGGAGTGCACTAATTAATGTTTATATAAGAATTGCAAAAGCATCCATTGCCTGTATTTCAAACCGCTCTCATTCTATGGATCGATAATATGAAATAAACACATGCACATGCTAGAATTCAATAGAGTATTGGTGTCTGATAGACCGATTTTCGTCCATACGCAATTTGCAAAATTCATGATCTCATCCAAAAATAATAATGCCATTTATATTTTAATTTAATGCGTAGAACCGCCTTTTACACGTAGATGCACTATGCCTAGCCCCGTTCTCACAAACGCGTTATATATCTCTCTATCTAACGCATAAGTGCACACACTTTATATGCATCGGCATTTCTCTTTCACACATGCTCGCAATCTCTCTCAGGGTGTCGGGGCGTCTCACGCACATGCTCTCTCTGTTTCTCTATCTCTTTCTGACTACTATGTACCACTCTTTTCACTAATCTCAGTTGGAAAACACTATTTCTCTCACATGCATATATACACATGCACGGTCTCTACTAGCCCTCTATACGCACATATATGTGCCTACGTGTCTCCCGCACGCACATTATCTTTAGGCCTCTCTCGCACACATTGCCCCCCCGACACACCTCTCTCTTAGTAGTTGGCAGATATGATTTCATCATATCATTCGGTAGGATACCCCTGGATGTTAGGCTGGATGGTAATACGAGGCAAAGTTTTACCCTAGTTCGGATCGGACCCTTGCAGTTGAAGAAAGAGCCTACTCCTGGTACTGTATATTAGTGATAGGGGTGTGTACAAAGTACAAGTGAATACCAGGCATTGTGCGTGTGTGTATACTATCGACGAACTAGCCCCCAAGCTTTTATAACATACTAAGGGCCTAGGGTTACAAATCATATATAGTCGGCTTATCACCAGTGGGGATAGAGTCCTCCACGACTCTGGTAGCTTCGTGTTGTACGCCGAGTCCTCCACATGGGTCTTCGTATAACACGTCTCGGTCCAACCTATATGTGGCGCAGGATGGAACCGACCCATGAGTCTTCATGTTGACCCACCACAACTAGAAATGATGTGCCCACCAGACCACACACGCAATCGGCCACTAAGAAAATAAGCATATACAATAGTACAACGGTATCTAGCTCATGATACGTCTCCATATTTTGTTGATGACACTGACGGACTTTGCATTTGATGCGTGCTCCGTATTTTGTTGACGACACTTACGGTCATTGTATTTGAAGCGAAAGCACGATATGGTCACTGGACTTCAGAATAAGCTCATCACGGTCACCACATACATTTTGTCGTGCTAACCAACATGTGGTTGGATGGTTAGAGGACAGTGGTTTCTCGAGCCCACCAAGGTTAAAGTCCCGGTGCTCGCATTTATCTTGTGTTAATTTCAGTATTTTCCGGCGATGTACGTTTAGTGGGAGGAGACGTTCCACTCAACTACGAGTCACCTATGGTGACTTCGTAAAATCTCAAGATCATATATGCTGGCCCACTCTCTCGAAGGTGCTCATAGGGGTAGGGTTCGCGTGTGTGCGCTTATAGCGGTGAGTGCTTGCGCGTATATATGAGCCCTTGCGTTTGTACCGTGTTAAACAAATACATATCATGATTATACGGTCACTGGCTCACCCGTACAACTCCGTATTTTGTTGATGACACAATCAATTGACCAGTCAAACGTTCCACGCGGCGCAACTAGTGTTGCACCATCGGGGCGCGTAACCGTGGGGCCCACCTGTCAGCCCGTATATGAAAGAAAGAAATGGTAGTTTGAGTCTGTACTGTGTTAATAAAATAGGAGTACATTTTAGGGTGATCATACGGTCACTGGCTCACCATACAGCTCCGTAAGTTGTTGATAACACGATCAATTGACCAGTCAAATGGTCCACATTCAGCAGCGCACATTACCATAGGGCCCACCCGTCAGCGCGTATATGAAGGGCAGAAATGGTAATAAATTAGTGGTCGGTGGGTATTCGAAGTCGTGAGACCTCTGGTTGGCAGTCACCGGCGGTTGGGGGCGTTCATTGGGCGGTGGGGTGGGGATCCCCGGAGAAAAAGCTCGGCGGGGGGGGGGGGGGGTAGAGGGATGGCCGGTGCGGTGGCGGACCGGCGGTGGGGAGTGGTTTCGGGGAGGGCAGGCCGGCCGCGGGTGGCGGGGGCTGGCGGTTCGGCCGGTGGTGGCTGGCGGCTTAGGGGGGTGGAGTGTGATGATAAACTGGAGGCCCTTGATTTCGTATCCAACGGCTGGAAAATCTAATGACCAGAGATGAAAAATTCAGTCGACTGACGTGTAGCCTCACCCCGCACGTACACATGCATGCACGCAAGACACGCACACATGTAGGCGTGCAACACTGACACGTACACATGCACGCATGCTGGCGTGCAACACTGACACGTACACATGCACTCACGAACACACGCACGCAACACTCGCACGCCTGCATGCACACAACACACGACGCAAGACACACGCTCAACCTATACGTGCATGCACCCTTTGTAAAGGACATGGATTGTTACGGGTATTAATCAATCTTATCTGTGATAAGCAGAACATTGATGTTTGCAGCGGTCTTTATGAATCACAACGTATCGAACGGGCTATCAACATAGTAGGCTTATCTAAATGAAAAAGATGATGTCACACTCAATGAACAATCATCGGTTTATGAAATGCCCGCTGCTGACCGCCCTGGCCCACCAAAGGTTCCTCTGCTGTGCGCTGCCTGCGTTGGGTCACTGACATGCAGGCCATGCACCCAAAGAGCCCACACGTCAGTGGAAGAACGGCGCGGTGTCCTAGGTCAGAGTCGAGGGCGCCACTCGCGGCATGCCCGGCTGAACACGCCTCCGTGCCGCATTCAAACGCCTCCATGAAACCCGCCCGTGTGGAAGCCGAGAAACCCACTCTCGACACACGTCCGTTCATGACCGGGCCGGTGTTAAACGCAACGCCGGCCGAGCTCCTCCCGTCCGCCGTCTATTTAATCTCCTATTTAAACGAGGCCAAACGCCGGCCAAGAATCGCACACCTCCGCCGCTCCCCTATCTCCTCCACCATTTTGTCCACTCTTACAATGGCTTACGAAGAGTAGTTATTCCGCATCCAAGCCGGCTGGGTAGCCCGCCGAATACGAGCAATGCAGCTCGCTGATCCACCTCCCTCCCCTCGCCCGACGGAGCCAGTTGCCGCCCCAAACCGGCGCGCGGTTAAGCAACTCGCCGCTCCAGGCCAGCTCGACGAGGAGCGACGCACGGGCGTCGTTGCTGCCGTCCACGCCGCCGCCTCTTACCGTGTCTCCCGTTTCTGTGGCCGAGACTCCCATGCCGGCGGCCGCGCCATGCAAGCAGCGACAGAAGCCGAGTGCGCGGAGAGCGACGAGTCGGTGGCCAGCGCCTCCGTGTCCGCCGACATCATCGAGGAGAAGTAGAACACGGGAGGCCGCCTCCGCGTCCGCCGACATCATCGAGGAGAAGTAGAACACGGGAGGCCGCCGCTGCTTGGGTCCCATGAAGGCCACCGCGGAGGCGACGCCGGCGTACACAACAGGTGTCTTGTCGGATCCTTTTGTTGCGAGGACCTTCGTCGACCCTGCATGAGCTCCACGGAAGAGGGGAATGTTAGGATGAACTCGAGCCGGTGCCGGCCATGGCGAAGTAGTGGCTGGTGATGAACTCGAACCGGTGCCGGCCACCATCATCTTCGGCACCAGCTAATGATATCAGTTGGGCAGTGGGGAAGCGAGCCGTCCTTTGCGCTGAAGCATATACCTCCGGGGCTCCCGGCAGTCCGGTGATCGTGCTGCCGGACATGAGGAACACAAATCGATCGCCGGGCGACCATTTAGGCCAGGTATTATATACCTGTGCTGTCCAGAACTAGCACCGCGTAGTTCATTTGAATGTAATGAAATCCGTCATGTTTGTATGAAAATCCGGTATTTTATATGATTTCCGTCATTGTTTATATGAAATATCAGTTTGTCTACGTGTTTGCGTGAATTTCGTCCGGTTGGTTGAGTTGCTGTCATAATGTGTGCGGCTACGGTTGGATGGCGTAATTTGTGGGTCGCCGGTCGGTCTGCGGGCGGCTCGGGCGGCGTTGTGGGACAAAAAAACACAGCTCGTGCGAGCTCGTCTCCAACGTGCGCGCTGGAGGATGCATGACAGCATGAGCACCCGAGCCATTCCTCGTTCATCGGTGGAAAAGGCACCGGTGGACAAAAGGGTCGCCAATATTTTGGCTACCCCGGGCAAGATCCAAACAGCCCCTCCCAACAGATTCAAATCCCTCGTTCGCCGTGGAATTTGGCCATGTGTTGTTTTCAGGGACTAGCAAGATGCCCGTGCATTGCACGGAACATCAAGATGCATTTTTTTACAAACTCCCGCATGCATGCAAGGGATAATTAATGTCCTCCTTTGCTAGTACCACGAGGCAAACACCATTAATATTGCATCGATTAGTGTTAGTGGCCTTGTATATCTGCAAATTGTAATTTTGATAGTGGCCCCTTGTATATAAAAATGGAGGGAGAAAGATGAGAGATAAGGTGAGGAGGAGTGGGGCGTGGTGGTGACTGGTGGTCGGGCTGGGCGGAGGCATGGGGATGGACGACGCATTATGTCTAGGTTTGTATCTCTCTCACACACACCCACGTAGGTGGGGGACGTGCACGAAGAGAAGAGGTGCAGGCACGGCGCACGTACTTACGTCTCTTTCCCAACCACACCCGCGCGGGTACACGGTGGAGCTCATTTCTGTACGAAAAAGGCAGCCCACGTGGTAATTTGGCATGTGTACTAGTTGTCCACTTGGTGGAGGGAGGATCGTCTACCACGGGTGAACAAACAAATTGCGACTTGACGCGTTATGTTAAATTAAAAAAAGAGGCAAACCATGTCGGGCCTACCTTAGAGGCAAGGCTCTATACACTGGAGTACTTTTGATGTGTCCCGTCAACTCGCAGAACAAGGAGAAGCTTGCTTAGTACGCCGTCTCCCCCGCCCATGGGCGCGGTGGCTCGCAGGATGAGGTGAAGCTTGCTTACGAGTAGTAGTAGTAGTACTACTACTACTGTACGCCTTTACACCCGCTCCCTCGCCCACACGCGCGGTGGCTCGCAGCACGAGGAGAAAATTTTACTACTCCCTCCGTTTACTCCTCGTCCCTACTACATACTTTGGTTAGTACTCCCTCCATTTACTTATAGAAGGCCACTATAAAAAATACATTTTGCATCTATACAAGGCCACAAATAGTAATCGAGACAAAAGTTACTACTCCCTCCTTTCCAGTTTATGGCTCAGTTTCAAAATCTCTCCAACCAAGGTAGACGGTGAGTGGTCGAATTAATTTCGTAGTTTGCACAAGTAATTAGTATGCTCGTTTTTCTCAAGAAGTTATGTTTACTGAGGCATTAATTAGAACGAATGCATGAATGACCACTAAATTTCCATGAACTTGTACATGCATTGGTTAGTTCCCTCTTGACACTGCTTGCGTCGGGTGATCTAACGCACCTCGAAATCCAACATGTAATGGTACTACTACTAGTATAGTAGAATTGAGACTTATCAAACGGAAAAACGAATGTTATTTAGATGAGCCCTATAAACCCTAGTGGGTACGTACTCCGTAAAAACAGATTTTTCCAAAACTAAGTCGCTCCCTTTCATGAATTCTGTAGTATACTCCTCCGTCGACGCTCCCTTTCATGAATTATGTACTTCCTGTCGCCGACATGTGGGACATATAGCAACCGGGTCGACGTGTCAAGCACCAAATAACAGTGCAGAACAGCAGGGGGGACGCACCCCACTCGTACCGGCCCAGTAGTAGTAATGAGCAATGAGACGTCAAATCACAATGCCGCACCTTCCCAGACGGACGAAGCAACCATTATTTCACACTTCGGTTCACCATCATCTCAAACCACGTAGTATTGCTTCTGCCTCAAGAGGGACACGCGCATCGCCTTGGTACATCATGACACGTGGGACCGCATGACAGGCCATGCTCCCCCGCCGATCGCTCGGTAAAATCACCTCATTTTTACTATACTTGCTCCATATCGGTTTACTACATGGCATGCACGTCGTTCTAGGTTGAGAATTTAACTGGCTATATATGTGATGAACAGTACTCTAGCCTTTTAAAAAATGTATACTTTTGTACAGTAGTACTATCGATGGATTGCGCCATGGAGCAAAAATTGAAATTAAAAAAAGGTGGTACATATAGAGAGCGCTCGTCGCCAAATTATGCATATAGTACTATTAAAAAAGCTAGTACGTGCTTAATTGGGGTGCTAAATTCTATTAAAGAAATACTAGTAGTATGTACATACTGAAGAGTTAAAGTAACGAGAAGAAACATAACATAGTTCTGCTGGGGGCTCAGCACAACACACCCCTCAAATTAAACTAAGCACACCTGAAATTAAACTATGCAACTAATCCGGTAGACACTGCATTAGAAGTTTAGAACCTCCATGAGCAACGACACTGCCACCTTACTCGGAGTCCTCGTCCACGTCCTCGACTTCGTCCTTGTCCCTCTTCCTCTTGGCCGATACTTCTTTGCTTGAACCGCACACTTGGCTTACGCGGGCTTCTTCCTCTCTTCGTCCTTTAGATCCTTCTCTCGTCCCAGGACTGTGGTGTACTCAACATCTAGCCCAGCGACCCACTCATCATCTGAGTTTTCGAACATGCGTCTGAAGCGAGAAAGGCATCCTTTCACCGTCGCGGAAGAATGGGTGTAGATGACGTCGAACTCATCGCCGGTGATGGTTCTAACCTTGTACTCACCGCCGATCGTGGAGATTTGGGATGCCATGGATTTGGGAGGAGGGTTAGGATTAGTGGAACTGTCGTAATGTGAATGGACGGGACGACTAGGAGCGAACCGCCGTATTATTGAAGGACGTGCGAGGACAAGTAGGAGCGAACTGCCAGCGTGCGAATGGCAGGGTAGTGGCTTTCCATTCTCCCATGATACGGGCTTCCGAGAGCCCTTGGATCTGAGATCGAATGGTTGCATGGCGTGATTCTAGACCTATGGGTGAATATCCTATCCTGGAGGGTTATTCTGCAAATTTTCAGCAACTTAGCATGGGACCGTTTGATCTCAGATCCAAGGGCTGCCAGCAGCCCGTATCATGGTCGCGCCTACCACGACCGTCGCGTCGCTCGCGCGGTCGCGCCCTTGGAGATTTAACACGGTGCGTTAGGCTATCTGATGTTGGCATGTCATACATAGTCATCACTTAGTCACTCATACTACAACAAGGTTGGCTATAAGTGTAATTTTTTTACTCCTCTCTATCTCTTTCTTCGTACTCCCCCCGTCCCACAATATAAGAATGTTTTTGAGACTAGTGTAGTGCCAAAAACGTTCTTATATTATGGGACACAGGGAGTACTAGTATTTATTGCATTTGCCAAGGAGTGACCTCTTCCAATGAAATGGTGTTGCTAAGTTTGCTTCATTTAATTAGCTATAGACTCAAAATTTTCTTTTCACCTAGGTACACGCGCTTAGCACCGTTTCTTCCTTGGGTCACCAAACTAGTCTCTCTCTTCTTAATTAACTTGCCACATCAGACTTTATGCCTATGTGGCAAGCTTAAGCACCTGTAGGAGCAAGTAAAAGTAAGTACAATAGTGCGCTTTACATGGCATTTTTGCATATGTGGAGGAAAGAGAGGCAAGGAAAAAGTGGAGAAGTGGGCTCTCATGCAAGAGCCAGCCTCTACTACATGGTGGAGCATTGGGAGAGGCACCTGTATGGAGGTGGTCAGGAATCGGGAGACTCACGCCGGTCGTAGCGCCGCAGTTAAAATGATAATGGCAAGTCAAATCACGGGGCCCCACCTGTCCAGCAGTAACTCGCTGTCAAATCACACAGCCCTACATTTGCAGCAGCCTACTCCCTCGTCTTCTCGCGTCTCTGTCGAACCGACTAGGCGGAACTGCCCCGCCTACCGCGTAGGAAAAGCCCCGCCCTCGACTTTTAAATACAACTACATCCACTTAAGAATCCAATGATATACTTTTTGTGACATAGTAACTCATATTTAGTTAGTCAAATGGATGACCTAGAACTACGTGCAGGCCCTATAAACCGAGACGCCTAAAAATAAAAAACCGAGACGGAGAGGGTAGTTCAGCACGTATCTTTTTAGATCAATATAGTCGGGATTCACCAAGGAGCAAAACCAAGTGGTAGGCTGCTCCTGTCGTGTTGGCGTAGCAACTCAAGCAGGGTCAGTCCGCACACGAAATGGCGACACACTTAACATGACCCCTTTGGCCGACATGTGGCTCATCCACCGTCTTGTTCCACGTGTGATGCACCAAATTACAGTTCGGAGCAGCGGTTGGAATTGGAGGCACCCCGGTCGTAGCGCCGCAGTAGTAGAAAATGAGCGATGAGGGGTCAAATCACAAAGCCCCACCTTTCCCGCATTAAGCTGGACGGACGAAGCAACCATCATTTCACTCTAGGGCGCAAGAGCATAAAGAAAAGAGAAAACAATGATGTGTGCGGCAGCTACCTAGGGCACCCTAGGGTAGGGGTCTCCACTACAGATCCTTTTTTTAAAGCGCCTCCACTACAAATCGGCTTCTCCCTCGTCCTCTTGAAGAAAACCGACGATGAGTGCGGCGGTAGGGTTTGTAGGAGTACTATGGCGTGCGGGGCCACGTCGTAGTAAACGGCTTCGAGTTGACGCCTTAAATATGTGTGGGCCGCTTGGTTTTACGGGAACGAGGCAGCATTTTGGGTTCGGGGACCAGTGGAGATATAGTATGTACAAAAAGTTGTGGACGTAGGTTCGACCGAAAGGCAATGACGCATGGGCCCTGCATTTTGATATACCCGGGGCCGCGTGAAATTTGCTACTCTACTCAAAACTAGTAAGGTACACATGTATTGAACGCATGAGATTTCGAAACCAAATTACGAATAAATACACACTATAGCATGTAAAGCTTTGAGTCATATATGCATGATGTAGATGTTCGTTTAGTTCTTATAGTTCATCTCATTCAAAATCAATTAGTTTTATAAAAATGTTAAGATTCATGGGGTTGTGCATTGTAAATCATAAAGTAAAAAACAAATAATGGCAATTCATTTAGAAAATAATAATCAATTATGATACAAAAGATTCTAGAACAAAGGAGAAGTGCTTGTGTTTTGAGGTTTGTGCATTATGCTTAAGTTCAACCATGGAGTCTTCTAAATTGTACATGTGGCAGATCTGGTGGAATGTTGATGATATCCAACGACCAGTCGTGCTCGGATTTGCCTATCTCTGCACTGTCGGGTTACCTTCATCCAGCGACCATCTTTCAAAGTTATTGGCACACTATATAGTTCTTGTGCCATAGTTGCATGTTTTGGAAAAAAGCTACTAGTGGGTTGTACTATCTATTTAGGAATAGAAGATGTATACATGGAAGTTGTAGGGAAAGAGATGACATGGAGCATCTCAATTCCTATGAGTAGGGATTGGAAAAGAGATGTCATTTGGTTCACATCATAGGAACTTTTCTATTGAATCTAGAGATGACATGTATCTCAATTCCTATGAGGAGGGATTAAAAAAGAGATGTAATTTGGTTCATATCATAGGAACTTTTCTATTGAATATACGCTAATGTTTATTTTCCTTTGAAATTAAGGGAGTATAGGAATCCATTCATATGAACCAAGTGGCTCTAAAGCTATAGAAATGATATCATGCTTATTTCCTTTGAAATGTGGAGTATATGAATCTATTCCTATGAACCAATTGGCTCTAAAGGAAAAAATCCTATAAAAATCATATCATATAGAGTTCCTATGATATTCCTCGACACTAAAGGATGCTTGAAATTGCTGCGGGTGATACGATGGTCTTTCTTTGTAGACTCCTCACCCATCTTTATAGTTACCTCTCGAAGATGAATGAAATGATATATACATGGTATTCTACATGTGCAATTTGGTACACGAAAACTCGGTAAAAGTTTGCGAGGTTCGAATTTTCAATAAAGCTATATGCACTGCATTTCGGAACGGAGGGAGCATATGGCAGTTGCTAACACTCACGTGGAAGATTTGTGTGTAGGAGGAGTGGCTGTTTTGTTAAATGACATGGCAAAACTGACACTGTCGGATGCCGATCTAACGGTTCTTACGGCGTTCCTCAGGAAAAGGCTTGTGGCGAACGTTTGTCGGATAATGTTTAGGGACACATGCATTGCATTGATACGTGCCCCCCCTCTCTCTCACGCACACGCACCCTCACGAGTCACGACTCTCCCGAGTCCTCTCGCAGACTCGCACGTCGCACCCACCGTCTATCTGCAGGTAGACGTCAAGCACATATGTGCTCGTCACACCCTACCCCCAGAACTTCTAAAAAACAAAAGACGGCGCACACATTTTATTTTAGCTCACACGTCACACACTTATACTATTACTCTTGCGGCGAACGTTCTTTGGGCATAGTATATTGTACTCTCACGAAGAGAAGCGGTGCACGCACGCACTAGTTCTCTCACACCCACTCGCGGGTACACGTAGGAGCGCATTTTTTGAAGCTAGTACAACAAAATCACTCCACTATATATAAAAGCAGGAGCCTTAGCGCTTGCTTTACTAGGGTTCCTCTCGTTCAATCTCTCATGCTCTCCAGATCTAAGCAACACATAGGCGGTCACACTCTCTCTCAGCTCACGGCTGGTCACAAATCCGGCCGGACAACCACAACCGGGGCAGGGGTGTAGGTGGATCGTTCACGCTGTCGTCGGCGGCGAGGGAGGAGACAAACGGCTGCCCGCGCGTCCCGATCGGCGGCCGTGTCGTTCTCTCCGAGAGATCGCCGGCTCGGTAGGGCCTCCGACCCCTTCTTCCTCCCTGCGATATTGTGGCCAAGATGCGGCCTCCCGACGCCGTCTTTGCCACATGCCGACGACCCTCAGGTATATATTCCTTCGAAACCTGCCTTGCTCTACTGCCCCAGCTCCCTTCGTGTGGATCCTTTTCTACTTCCATCCGCTGTTCCAAAGCCACCTAGACTTCTACTATTATTAGAAGTAAAGCTAGTTCATACAGTCGACTGAAAGCATTGGTTCAAACAGGGAAGAAAGTGGGAAAGCTGTAGCATGAATCTAGGACTTGGTTCTAAGAGGAAATGGGGGAAAGTAGTAATATCTGTCACTGTTTAGATAACCGTATTTCGTATTTGCGCAAATAGGGATGTCTGTCTCCGTATCGTTTCTATCCGCGCAATCAAAAGCACACACCTCAATTTTAGTACAACTGCGCAAACTGAGATGGCTATCCCTCGTTGCCGTCATCTAACCTCCCGTCTTGAAGGTATCCCTACATTGGTACTAGTAACTAAGGTAGAATGACCAACGCAATCTAAAAGAAGCTGATTCGTACGTTTTACTTCCTGATTGCAGTGCAGGGACGAGCGAAAACAACTGCATCCTAGTCTGGAATGCACTTTCTACCAGTTCATCCATGGACCGAGGACTAGCTGGCACGGCTGCACGGCGGTTTTTTGGACAGGTGCACGGACAAGAGGCATTGTGGTCTGCTTATTTCTGCAAATAGCGGTGCTTAAATTTAGTGGAATGCACAAGCATTTCAGTTGGTCAGTACACTGCATGGTTCAGTTTAGCATTCCAGCTGAGACCACAATTATAATTGGTTATTCTGGAATGAGAGAACCTAACCCTGAATGGTGGCAACAAGAAAAAACCAGAGTGAACTCCCGGAAATTTAAGCCTGTCGGGAGGCCCTTTGCTCAGAGAAGCCTTGCTTGTTTTTTCCTGATTTATAAACCTTCTCACAACTTTGTCTTTTGCTGTGAACTAGTATATGTTTGTTATGTTCTATGAATCATTGAGATGTATAAAATTGCTTAACTTATGCTTTTCAAGTTTTTTATGAAGACGAGTTTAATGTGAGTGTTCCACATGAGCGCTGGACTAGTGTGTGAACGTTTGGAATTTATTACATTGTGGCCTCAATTAACTGCATGAACCACTGTAACAAGATACATAGTTGATTATATGTCAGACAGCAGATTGTTGATTGTTAGCTGGTCGATAGCCTAGTGTTGAAGCAAGCTGAGCCAATGTGCCGTGTTTTGCACAACTGCTTACAAGTGGGGTAGCACCAACAGTGTTTACAAGTACTTATGTATACGTCAGCGCACGGTTCTCGAACGAGTGCTCTATTTCATCAAAACACACACTGCTCGTATGATAAACTGTGACAACTTATGTCTTACCATGCCATATTCATGAAAAAACTAGTGAGGACGCATCTATTTCGGCAATAATTACGATGGTTCTCACATGATTCACGGGCACACAAAAGTAGCAGCAGTTCCCATAGACGGATTCAAACAGAGTACTAGCCCCAGAGGGGTCGATAACATGCAAGGTTCGGATAATTAGACACAATCCAAACTACTATTAAACACTAGCTGGGGCAACTATTTCATGCCTCGATCTAATTTGGGCTGGACACAAGATGGACCTTGCCATGAACATCATCGACGACGTCCCGCAGCAGCTCAATTCTGTGAACCTTCATGAAGACAACCTTGTGGCCTTGCCACTGATAAACTTGTTTGTGGAGGCATGCCACGTCATCTTCCTGCGTAAGCTTGACAAGAACAGTATGCCTCACAAACGAAGGAGTAGCTTTGAACTTCTTGTGCTTCAGTACACCCTGGACAACACGCCTGACAACAGTGAGGTTGGAATACAACTCTTCATTGGTATAACCGCAAATGGCTTCTAGGATCCAACAGCCTAAGAACTTTGTTTTCCCAGTGCGTATATTCAGGTCGTCCGCCTCATAGCGAGTGACATGTACAACCACACAATCCTTGTCTGCATCAGGGCTCTAATTGAAACAGAAACAAATTCTGAATTACTTTTCAGTATAAGAAACAAGTTATTTAAACCACTATGTATAGCATGGCATCGAAGCTAATAAAATTTTGCATTATTAATCACCACATACTTCCTTTTCTAAAAAAATCACCACATACTCAGATGAAAAACCACAATCGAGATTGGCAAAGAAGGAAATCACCTTGGGCAGCTCAGCGGGGGGGGGGGGGGGGGACACATCCTCGAAGGGGGGAAACTGCTCCTGCAGTGCCACGGAGGCTGTAACCTCAAACGGGGCGTTGACCATCTCAGTAGTGGCCGTGAGCGTATCTGGGGTCAGCTCGGTGGTTGCCTCCATCTTCTTGGAGCTCTCTGTCTCGTGGGGATCAGCCTTCCGCGTCTGCTCCAATATCGGCAGATCTTTGCCTGGTTCTCCTTGGTCCATCATGAAACTGACGAATACTAGGAGACCACTGAAAGGAAAACACAATCGCAATGATAATGAAACAAAAAAGAGAGTGAGGATCGGTTACTACTTTGCAAAAGTTCTTTTTTTTCTCTGAACGAAAATATACCAACATCACGGATCTACTTACCTTCCCTTCGTTCGGAGAGAAGAACAGTGGCAGATGTGAGTGTTGCCTTTCTTGAAGACGGTGAGGGAGAAGAATAGTCCGAGGGAGAAGGGGATTCAGCGAAGAGTGAAATGATGGTTGCTTCGTCCGTCAAACTTAAACTGCGGGGAGGTGGGGTTTTGTGATACGACGGCTCGTTACTGCCGCGCTACGACCGAGGTGACTCTCCGCCTGCATAATGCCTTCTAATTTGGTGGATGGCATTTGGGCCCGCGCGCTGCATGGCCTGCATGTCGGTGAACAAAAGTATAATGGCATTCAGTAGAGGGAGACGTTTCAATGACCTAGGAGGAGCCAGAAGCGGTAGAGTGTCGCCACTGTACTAGTAGTAATTGTTTTTCTGGGTAGCTGTAGAGTGTCTCCACTGTACTAGTAGTAATTTTTTCTCTGGGCCCAAGACAAAACAGCCCATCCACACTAGTAAATAGTAAAATCAATTCAAAAGCCCATCCACACTGGGTGCTCTTCTTCCTCCTCGCTCCCCCCACCTCACGTCAGCTCGCTCCACTCGTACCCCCAAATTCCTCACCTCACTCCTACAGAAAACCCCAGCTCCCCTTCTTCCTCACTCCTACAGAAAACCCCCAGCTCCCCTTCTTCTTCGCTCGCACTACAACTAGGCTCGTCATTCGTTACTCTGCTCAAATCCGTGAGCGCGACGCGACGCCCTCGAGGAAAATGGAGTCGGCTGACCCCAGCGCCAAGAAGATGAGGCTCTCGCCAGTGGCGACCCCTGTCGTAGATCCCGCACCCGGCAGCGCGGGGAGAAGCGGCGACCCCGCCCCCACCGGATCCCAGGAACCCATAGAATCTCGGGTGGACCGCATCAGCGATCTCCCGGACGCCGTCCTTGGGGAGATCATCTCGCTTCTCCCCACCAAGGATTGCTGCCGTACCCAAGTCCTCTCAATTCGGTGGCGCCCTCTATGGCGCGCCGTGCCCCTTAATCTCGACTATCGTCAGCTATCTCTCTTCAATGATTTTCAAATCCCCAGAGCCATCATCTCCTCCCACCAGGGCTCCGTTCAAAGCCTCTGCATCCCGTCATGCTACCTGAGCAAGCATACCATGCCCTACACGGTAGACGCCTGGCTGAAATCCCCTGAATTCATAGAACTACAGCTGCTTGAGTTCTACTATTCCCCTGGAAATCACATACCACATACCGAACGCCATGAACTTGTGCCCTCAGCACCGATGTCCATCTCGCGGTTTTTGTCCTCTCTCCACACCGCCACCTTTGCGATGTGCTACCTACCAGACAATCTGGTACTAAACCTTCGACTCCCATTTCTCAAGAAACTTTCACTTGTGCGGGTTCGTATATCGGAGGCCTCATTGCACATCATCATCCACTCCAGTTGCCCTGCGCTGGAGTGCTTGGTGCTTGTTTTCATAGTTAGAATCGATTGTCTCCAAATAAAGTCGCCTAACCTTGTAAGAATTGGAATTTCTTTTGACGGAAGGTAGCTCATCGTCCAAGATGCCCCTTCACTTCAAAGGTTGATCCTTGATTCTAGTTATTCACCGTTGCAAATAACCTTCCTCTCTGCGCCTAAACTGGAGACCTTGGGTGTAATACATGATCTCTGTGCTCATTTCAATATGGTGTTTGGCTCCACAGTTCTTCAGGTACTTTATATTATCATCTACACTTGTAACCATAAGCTGCATTATAAATTTTTGCGCATAATTTATATATCATCTTGGAGTACACATTTTGTACTAATATTATGGTCTATGCTCAATGAAGAGTTTCTCCATGGATGGCCTATCAATGGTGCTGGATTCTGTCAAGATCTTATATATCCGAATGAATAGTTTTGATCTGAACAAGATTATTGGCTTGCTGCAATGCTTTCCATGTCTGGAGAAGTTTTATATAAAGGTGATAATTTCACGCACATTGGAATCCCACATATAGTGTACTATAATTAACCGTTCAGCTGTTGCTCTTTCGACACTCTTCTTTTAGACCTTAACTGTTTTCAATATTCATGTCTATTTAGGCAACAAGACGGGGTAAGAAAGTTATAACCAATCGGTGGATTCGTAAGCATTGGGATTTTCTCACTTCTCATGAGATTCAATTGAAGACAATAATGCTAGAACGATATGTAGCCAACCGTGCAAACACAAGATTTGTCACATTCTTCCTGTTGAATGCGAGGTTACTATTGTCCATCAGGCTTAAGTTTATCAGCAGCATGGTTTTGACGGATAGGTATGTCGAAGAGCAAAAAAAGGAGTTTCAGGTGGGCAAAAGAGCTTCTGAATGTGCCGGGCTTCTATTTACAACATATTGTGGTCATAATCCAGTAAATTTTACGACCCAGGATATTCATTCTATGGACCTAACCGATCCATTTGACTGTGACTGCCGAAACAGTGCTGGAGTTAGATGTTGTTGCCCTTTTCAATCTGGTGTTTTTTGTAAACCTGATGAACAATTAACCCTCGTGCTTTTGTACAGTTTGTAAGCTAGAGTTAGATGTTCCTGCCCTTTTCAACTCGGCTGTGACTGTCATATTTTCTTTGAAACAAGGAAAATGGCTTGCCATTCATTTAATTTAGAGTGAAATATTGTAGCAAATCCCAACCAAGGGAAATAACATCACTCTCGTCGGCTGCTTGAGCTCACTGTGCATTACAGAAGCCAAGTGATTAGCCCCCACCAGCACCCACAAACTTACTTCGAACTAGCACATCAAATGGGCTGTAAATTTTCATAGGAAAGGCTGCATGACCGTGACAGATTTGGATTCTGACATTTGGGACCGGTGAGGAAATAGCCTATCCAAGGTGGTGTCGACTTACTAGCCAGTCAACAAACGGTTTTGCCTACCAGCCGTTGGATTGACATCCAACATCTGTCGTGTATCTTCTATCTCTTGTCTTCTTCTTCCTCCAGCCGCCCAAACCAAACCACCCCGTCGGCTCCGCCTGCTCCCGCCTCCCATGGCTAGCTGCACCTCCGCCGCCCTACCGTACGTACCCTCCACGTTGGCCAGTCCCTCCCTCTATTCCCCACACGTCCTGTTATTCTCCGGCGACGTCAGCCCCAACACGCACCCGCGCCCGAACCAATCAACCCTCGTACTCCCCTCCGCCTGCGACTGGACCGACGCATCTTCAACGGCTACTGTTCGTTCTGTCCGAGGCCTCGCCGTCGTCCTCCGCCTTGCGGCCTTGGTTCGCTCGCCGTGCGCGGTGCGCCGCCCTCTTGCGTTGTCAACGTCATCAACAACCGAGAGGAACAAGGAGATGATTGTACGTGGAGAGGATGACAGTAGGGACCCACCAGCGTCATGGCAGTACGCAAGCAAGTGCCTCTATAGTACAAGCCCAAAAATATGGTTCCTCCTAATGGTTGGACATTTGGGGCTCACGCCATTGTCAACGTAGTCAATAAACGAGAGAATTACACTACGAGCGGCTGACACCAGGACCCAGCAAGTCGCGCAGTTTTTTTTGAGGAACAAGCAATTGTTATTTATACTAGTTTTAGTGACGGATCAGGGTAACAACGGGGCTGTGCGGGGGATGTGGCCCGTCTAGCCAGGGTTTTATTTATGTTTACCACATCATGAGCCCAGTTGTGTTTTTTTCTTGCTGAAAATGGCTAGCCCAGTACTATTTTTTTTAAAGAAATACCCAAACAAGGCCTACTTGCTTTATCGGCCCTGCTGGGCTGCAAATCTTTCAAGACGAGGAGAGTTTCATTCGGTTTGCCCAGAAATGGGCTGTACATTTTTAACACACATCAAACCGGGAATTAGTTTCAAATTTTTTTCATTACAAGATCTTAAATTCCATTGTTTTTTATGCATGGACAATTATTTGGATTTTATATTTATATAAATTATTTGTGGGCCTACTAAGTTGACGGGGACGGAGGGCTTTGTCAACTTAGTCAATATGAACGATTCTAGCTCCAGTGACCGTACGATGTCCATCCAACGGCCTTAGTGCTTCTTCAACCTCTGGTCTTCTTGCTCCAGCCGCCCAAAGCAGCGCCGGTCGTGCCGCCTGCTCCTGCCTCCCGTGGCCAGCTGTGCTGCCGCGGAGGCCTCACCGCCCCCATACTACTCCCACCGCTGGCCAGGCCATCCCTCCACTCACCCACACCCCCTGTTATTCTGCGGCAACGGCAGCCTCACACCGCAGCCGAACCAGTGAACGCTCGTACTCCTCTCCGCGTGGGCATCCACTGCCGCGTATTTCCCGGCTCTGCGTCGTCCCCTTCCTAGGCCTCGCCGTCGTCCACCGCCGTGGTGCTCTCGGCGCGGCGTGGTCAATGTGCTCAACGACCGACTTCCATCGGAAGAGTACTGTACGTGGAGAGGCTGACAGCTGGGTCCACGGCAGCCGCAAGGAAGTGCCTCCTTATTACGCGGAAAATAATTATTCCTCCACTTGACAGCGGGGACCCACCGGACGGGCCACCAGTATTTTGCGAAAAAAATCGTTTCCCCCTGACTGCTGGAACCCACCGGACGGGCCACCGTATTTCGTGAAAAAACGTCCCCCCCGCTGTCAGCTCGGACCCATCGGAAGTGCCTCCTTATTACGCACAAAAAAATGAATACTCCCCCAGCTAGCTGGGATCCACCTTGGTGGGAGGCTGACTTGTGGGCCTACTAAGTTGACGGGGACGAAGGGCTTTGTCAACTTAGTCAATATGAACGATTCTAGCTCCAGTGACCGTACGATGTCCATCCAACGGCCGTAGTGCTTCTTCAACCTCTGGTCTTCTTGCTCCAGCCGCCCAAAGCAGCACCGGTCGTGTCGCATGCTCCTGCCTCCCGTGGCCGGCTGTGCTGCCGCAGAGGCCTCACCGCCCCCTACTATTCCCACCGCTGGCCAGGCCCTGCGACGACGGCAGCCTCACACCGCAGCCGAACCAGCGAACCCTCGTACTCCTCTCCGCGCGGGCTTCCACTGCCACGTCTTCCCCGACTCCGCGTAGTCCCGTTCCAAGGCCTCGCCGTCGTCCACCGCCGTGGTGCGCTCCGCGCGGCGTGGTCAACGTGGTCAAGGAACGACTTCCATCGGAAGAGTACTGTACATGGAGAGGCTGACAGCTGGGTCCACGGCCAGAACCCAGTTTTTTTGTGATTTGCCAAGTAAGTCGCTTTGTCAGGCCTGTTGGGCTGCAAATCTTTCAAGACGAGGAGAGCTTTCATTCGGCTGGCCGAGAAAATGGCCCATCAGTAATGTGAAATGGGCTGTACATTTTTAAAACACATCAAACCGGCAATTAGTTTCAAATATCTTTTTTTTCATTCCAAGATTTTAAATTACATTAATTTTTATGTGTGGAGAATTTGTTGGATTTTATATTGATATACATTTATTTTTAAAATTAGTTTGAATGTGAGTCGAAATTTCGGGATTAAAAACAGTTCGGACCGCACCGAAATATGCAAAATTTCATATAATTTTTTAACCGTGGCCACAATATGGGTTGTAATGCTAACAAAAAGAATATGGGCTCCAAAAAAACCTTAAGAATTAGCAAATGGGCTGTAAATTATTAGAAATAATGGTAGATGGGCTGTATGCTATTTTCCATAGATTTGAGGCTTTCCTAAGAAAAGGTTGACGCACAAGCACTGACTGTTGGATGTCCATCCAACGGCCGTCGTGCTTCTTCAATCTCTGCTCTTCCTGCTCCAGCCGCTCAAACAAGCGCCGGCGGGACTGCCTGCTCCCTCCTCCCCGCGGCCGGCTGTGCTGCCGCGCAGGCCTCACCGCCCCACCGTACTCCCATCGCTGGCCTAGCCATCCCTCTACTCACCCACACCTGCTGTTATTCTCCGGCGACGGCAGACGAACCAGTAAACCCTCATACAGTCGTACTCCCCTCCGCGTGGGAAACAACTGCCCAGTCTTCCCTGCCTCCGTGTTGTCCCCTTCCTAGGCCTCGCCGTCGTCCACCACCGTGGTGCTCACGGCGCGGCGTGGTAAATGTGGTCAACGACCGACTTCCATCGAAAGAGTACTGTACGTGGAGACGCTGACAGCTGGGTCCACGGCCACAGCAAGGAAGTGCCTCCTTATTACGCGCAAAATAATTATTCCTCCACCCGACAGCGGGGACCCACCGGACGGGCCACCGTATTTCGCGAAAGAAACGTTTCCCCCATGACTGCTGGGACCCACCAGCTACACCTTCACACGCAAGGAAGTGCGTCCAGGCAAAAAAACAAAACGATTCGCCCCCCTGACTGCTGGGACCCACCAGCTACATCTTCGCACGCAAGGAAGTGCGTGACAGTTGGGACCCACCTGGTCGAAGCGTACGTAGCGTTGTCATTCTGGTCGCGAACGTGTACGTACATATATACTGGTGGATGTAGAGGCGCGCACGTGTCGTAGTAGAGGCGCGCACGTAGCATGTACACGTACGTACAGCGGCCAGGGTGCAAGAAAGAAAATACGGCCACGTATGTGTGCATACGGGCGGGGTCTCGAACGCCTACTCGCGCATACGTACGGCAAGGGCTCGTTGACATGGCTGGGTCGGAACGGAGAAACAGGGTCGTCATCGTGTTCATGGGGAGGCAACGGAATGCGTCGTGTTCATGGGGAGGCAACGGAATGCGTCGTGTTCATCGGGAGGCAACGGAACGCGTGGGAGCCAACCGGCTGGGTCGGAACGGAATGCGTGGTCGTTTTCATCGGGAGGGCTTGGACGGAACATGCGATGGAAACGAGGCCTGGCGTACCGCAGAACGGAGGGAACGGCCTTGTGTTCGACCGGCCACGTTCGAAACGGAATCCTGTTCATCGGGAGGGGTCTGGCGTACCCCAAAATGGATGAAACGGACCTCCTATGGTCGAAACGTGGGTCCTGTTGATCGGGATGGGTGTGGCGTACCGCAAAACGGACGAAACGGACCTCCTACGGTCGAAACGGGGGTCTTGTTGATCGGGAGGGGTGTGGCGTACCGCAAAACGGACGAAACGGACATCCTACGGTCGAAACGGGGGTCCTGTTCATCGGGAGGGGTGTGGCATACCGCAAAACGGGACTCCACGGGATACTGTTCATCTCCACCGTCGACCTCCTCCAGCCTCCACGGGCTACCATCGACCTCCTCCAGCCTCCACAGGCTCCTGTTCATCCAGCCTCCACGGGCTACCATCGACCTCCTCCAGCCTCCACAGGCTCCTGTTCATCCAGCCTCCACCGCGCGCTACTCCACGGGCTACTGTTCAACCACCCGTCCACAGGCACCCCTCCACCATCTACTGTTCATCCAGCCCTCCACACCACGGGGTCCTGTTCAACCACCCCTCCACGGGCACCCCTCCACCGTCTACTGTTCATCCAGCCCTCCACACCACGGGGTCCTGTTCAACCACCCCTCCACGGGCACCCCTCCACCGTCTACTGTTCATCCATCCCTCCACACCACGGGGTCCTGTTCATCCAGAGGCAATGCCACCGCTCACTGTTCATCCAACCCCCCCCCCCCCCCGCAACGCTCACTGTGCATCCAATCGATCACCTTTAGTTAGCACCAATAGCGAAGGAATCGCTCGATCGGGTTCAATTAACAGCCATCGATCGATCGCTTGGGTTCAGTAACGCGTAGCTTGCAGTGCAATCGCTCGGGTTCAGTTAGAGCCCAACGCCTCGCTCGGGTTCAGTTAGAGCCAATGCCTCGCACACATGCGCGTACGTGTACGAGAGAAACGCGCATCGCTCGGCCCCCGACCTCCCACCGTAACCGGGAACTCCCCGAAATTTTCCTCCCCCTCGCTTCTACCACGGTTTTTTCCGTCATGGACAGCCCAAAGAATGTCATGCAACTGCGTCTCCGGCCCGCCCAGGACGAAAAGCCCATTTTCTGTCATGATTTTTTGTCATAGAAGTAGGAGCCCACCACATCTATGATGATACCGGGTTTTGTCACAATTATCGTCATAGAAGTGTCATATGTATGACAGAAAAAAAAATTGTTTGGCCCAAAATGTCACGGATGTGTCTTTTTTTTTGTAGTGATAACAACATACGTTATTCCCTTTGTCATCGGTATGTTACTTGCCCGAGATTTGATCGTCGGTATCATCATACCTAGTTCAATCTCGTTACCGGCAAGTCTCTTTACTCGTCCCGTAATGCATCATCCCGTAAATAACTCATTAGTCACATTGCTTGCAAGGCTTATAATGATATGCATTACCAAGAGGGCCCAGAGATACCTCTCCGACAATCGGAGTGACAAATCCTAATCTCGATCTATGCCAACTCAACAAACACCATCGAAGACACCTGTAGAGCATCTTTATAATCACCCAGTTACGTTGTGACATTCGATAGCACACTAAGTGTTCCTCCGGTATTCGGGAGTTGCATAATCTCATAGTCATAGGAACATGTATAAGTCATGAAGAAAGCAATAGCAACAAACTAAACAATCATAGTGCTAAGCTAACGGATGGGTCAAGTCAATCACATCATTCTCTAATGATGTGATCCAGTTTATTAAATGACAAGTCATGTCTATGGCAGGAAACTTAACCATCTTTGATTAACGAGCTAGTCAAGTAGAGGCATACTAGTGACACTCCGTTTGTCTATGTATTCACACATGTACTAAGTTTTCGGTTAATACAATTCTAGCATGAATAATAAACATTTATCATGATATAAGGAAATATAAATAACAACTTTATTATTGCCTCTAGGGCATATTTCCTTCAACTTGTCGTTATTGTAGACCAAAGTAGATGTGCTTTGCCTATCCATCAGAAGACTCGAGTACAAATGAGTAGGAAATGAGATAAACAATACAAGGATACATTTTCTCAAAGTTGAGGATGTATCATGTGTCACTCAATTTGAATTGAGAGAATGGTGGAATTGGTACCAGACTTGTTCGCTCACACGTATAGAGTAAAGCTTATCGAGTGGCTTGGTTAGGACAAGTGGGACAAATTTCAAGCAAGTGTTAGTCAAGATATTGAAAATTTTGAGAAAGATTCACCAAATTTCAAAGTAAGGCAAAAGAGATCAGTAGCTATATGGTATGAACCGAAAACACACACACAAATAGATAGATGGTATCAGCGCAACCAAGGAAACGAGCACGAAACGTGTTACCACTAAAAAGCTCTTGTTGCATGGATACTAGAGAGACAACAACTCGATTGCTCAAATGGGCTAGTGCTACCTCTTGAGCATGCGTTGGTTTTCCCTTGAAGAGGAAAGGGTGATGCAGCAAAGTAGCGTAAGTATTTCCCTTAGTTTTTGAGAACCAAGGTATCAATCCAGTCGGAGGCCACACGCAAGTCCCTCGTACCTACACAAACAAATAAGAACCTTGCTACCAATGCGATAAAGGGGTTGTCAATCCCTTCACGACCACTTGCAAAAGTGAGATCTGATAGAGATGATAAGATAATATTATTGGTATTTTTATGATAAAGACTAAAAGTGAAGAAAGCAAAATAAACGACGAAAGAAATAGCTTGCTGACTGGAGATTAATATGATGGAGAATAGACCCGGGGGCCATAGGTTTCACGAGTGGCTTCTCTCGAGATAGCATAAGTATTACGGTGGGTGAACAAATTACTGTCGAGCAATTGATAGAAAGGTGCATAATTATGAGAATATCTAGGCATGATCATGTATATAGGCATCACGTCCGTGACAAGTAGACCGACTCCTGCCTGCATCTACTACTATTACTCCACACATCGACCGCTATCCAGCATGCATCTAGAGTATTAAGTTCATAAGAACAGAGTAACGCTTTAAGCAAGATGACATGATGTAGAGGGATAAACTCAAGCAATATGATATAAACCCCATCTTTTTATCCTCGATGGCAACAATACAATACGTGTTGTTTCCCCTACTGTCACTGGGATCGAGCACCGCATGATTGAACCCAAAGCTAAGCACTTCTCCCATTGCAAGAAAGATCAATCTAGTAGGCCAAACCAAACTGATAATTCGAAGAGACTTGCAAAGACAACCAATCATACATAAAAGAATTCAGAGAAGATTCAAATATTGTTCATAGATAATCTTGATCATAAACCCACAATTCATCGGATCTCGACAAACACACCGCAAAAAGAGTTACATCGGATAGATCTCCAAGAAGATCGAGGAGAACTTTGTATTGAGATCCAAAGAGAGAGAAGAAGACATCTAGCTAATAACTATGGACCCGAAGGTCTGTGGTAAACTACTCACACATCATCACAGAGGCTACGGTGTTGATGTAGAAGCCTCCGTGATCGATGCCCCCTCCGGCGGAGCGCTGGAAAAGGCCCCAAGATGGGATCTCACGGGTACAGAAGGTTGCGGCGGTGGAATTAGGTTTTCGTGGTTCTCCTCGATGGTTTCGGGGTACGTAGGTATATATAGGAGGAAGAAATAGGTCGGTGGAGCCATGAGGGGCCCACGAGGGTGGAGGGCGCGCCCAGGGGGGTAGGCGTGCCCCCTACCTCGTGGCCTCCTCGTTGATTTCTTGACGTCCACTCCAAGTCCTCTAAATCACGTTTGTTCCAAAAATCACGCTCCCGAAGGTTTCATTCCGTTTGGACTCCGTTTGCTATTCTTTTTCTGCGAAACACTGAAATAGGCAAAAAAACAACAATTTGCACTGGGCCTTGGGTTAATAGGTTAGTCCCAAAAATAAAATGAAAGTGTATAATAAAGCCCATTAAACATCCAAAACAGAATATATAATAGCATGGAACAATCAAAAATTATAGATACGTTGGAGACGTATCAAGCATCCCCAAGCTTAATTCCTGCTCATCCTCGAGTAGGTAAATGATAAAAACAGAATTTTTGATGTGGAATGCTACCTAGCATATTTCTCAATGTAATTTTCTTTATTGTGGCATGAATGTTCAGATCCGAAAGATTCAAGATAAAAGTTTAATATTGACATAAAAATAATAATACTTCAAGCATGCTAACCAAGCAATTATGTCTTATCAAATAACATAGCCAAAGAAAGCTTATCCCTACAAAATCATATGGTTTGGCTATGCTTCATTTTCGTCACACAAAATGCTCTCATCATGCACAACCCCGAAGACAAGTCAAGCAATTGTTTCATACTTAGCCTTTTCAAACTCTTTCAACTTTTACGCAATATCTGAGTGCGAGCCATGGACATAGCACTATGGGTGGAATAGAATATAATGATTGAGGTTGTGTGAGAAGACAAAAAGGGAGAAAGTCTCACATTTATGCGGCTAATCAACGGGCTATGGAGATGCCCATCAATTGATGTCAATGCAAGGAGTAGGGATTGCCATGCAACAGATGCACTAGAGTTATAAATGTATGAAAGCTCAACAAAATAAACTAAGTGGGTGTGCATCCAACTTGCTTGCTCACGAAGACCTAGGGCATTTGAGGAAGCCCATTGTTGGAATATACAAGCCAAGTTCTATAATGTAAAATTCCCACTAGTATATGAAAGTGACAAAATAGGAGACTCTATATCATGAAGATCATGGTGCTATTTTGAAGCACAAGTGTGGTAAAAGGATAGTAAGATTGTCCCTTCTCTCTTGTTCTCTCTTTTTTCTCTCTTTTTTTATTTGGGCCTTCTTCTTTTTTTGGCCTCTTTTCTTCCTTTTTTTCGTCCGGAGTCTCATCCCGACTTGTGGGGGAATCATAGTCTCCATCATCCTTTCCTCACTTGGGACAATGCTCTAATAATGATGATCATTACACTTTTATTTACTTACAACTCAAAGATTACAACTCAATACTTAGAACAAAATATGACTCTATGTGAATGCCTCCGGCGGTGTACCGGGATATGCCATGAATCAAGAGTGACATGTATGAAATAATTATAAAGGTGGCTTTGCCGCAAATACGATGTCAACTACATAATCATGCAAAGCAATATGACAATGATGATGCGTGTCATAATAAACGGAACGGTGGAAAGTTGCATGGCAATATATCTCGGAATGGCTATGGGAATGCCATAATAGGTAGGTATGGTGGCTGTTTTGAGGAAGATATAAGGAGGTTTATGTCTGATATAGTGTATCATATCACGGGGTTTGGATGCACCGGCGAAGTTTGCACCAACTCTCAAGGTGAGAAAGGGCAATGCACGGTACCGAAGAGGCTAGCAATGATGTAAGGGTGTGAGTGGGTATAATCCATGTACTCAACATTAGTCATAAAGAACTCACATACTTATTGCAAAAATCTACAAGTCATCAAAACCAAGCACTACGTGCATGCTCCTAGGGGGATAGATTGGTAGGAAAAGACCATCGCTCGTCTCCGACCGCCACTCATAAGGAAAGCAATCAAAGAACACCTCATGCTTCAAATTTGTCACACAACGTTTACCATACGTGCATGCTACGGGACTTGCAAACTTCAACACAAGTATTTCTCAATTTCACAATTGCTCAACTAGCACACCTCTAATATTACCACCTTTATATCTCAAAACAACTATCAAGTATCAAACTTCTCTTACTATTCAATGCACTTTGTAAACTACCATGCTGTTCTAAAGGCCTCTCAAAATAATATAAGTGAAGCATGAGAGATCAATAATTTCTATAAAATATAACCACCACCGTGCTCTAAAAGATATAAGTAAAGCACTAGAGCAAAATTGTTTAGCTCAAAAGATATAAGTGAAGCACATAGAGTATTCTAATAAATTCCGAATAATGTGTGTCTCTCTCAAAAGGTGTGTACAGCAAGGATGATTGTGGTGAACTAAAAATCAAAGACTCAAATCATACAAGACGCTCCAAGCAAAACACATATCATGTGGTGAATAAAAATATAGCTCCAAGTAAAGTTACCGATGGACGAAGACAAAAGAGGGGATGCCTTCCGGGGCATCCCCAAGCTTAGGCTTTTTTGTGTCCTTAGATTTTACCTTGGGGTGCCTTGGGTATCCCCAAGCTTGGGCTCTTGCCACTCCTTGTTCCATAATCCATCAAATCTTTACCCAAAACTTGAAAACTTCACAACACAAAACTTAACACAAAATCTCGTGAGCTCCGTTAGCGAAAGAAAAGAAAACACCACTTCAAGGTACTGTAATGAACTCATTATTTATTTATATTGGTGTTAAACCTACTGTATTCCAACTTTTTTATGGATCATGAACTCCATTACTATCCATAGATTCATCAAAATAAGCAAACAACACACGAAAAACAGAATCTGTCAAAAACAGAACAGTCTGTAGTAATCTGTAACTAACGCAAACTTCTGGAACTCCAAAAATTCTAAAATATATTTATACACTTTAGTAATTTATCTATTAATCATATGCAAAAAGAATCAACTAAATATCACTCTCCAATAAAAAGTTGAAGCCAATCTCGTGAGCGCTAAAGTTTCTGTCTTTTACAGCAAGATCAAAAAGACTTCACCCAAGTCTTCCCAAAGGTTCTACTTGGCACAAACACTAATTTAAAAAATAAAACCACATCTAAACAGAGGCTAGATCAAATATTTATTACTAAACATAACCAAAAAGCAAGAAACAAAAATAAAATTGGGTTGCCTCCCAACAAGCGCTATCGTTTAACGCCCCTAGCTAGGCATTGATAATTTTAATGATGCTCACATGAAAGACAAGAATTGAAGCACAAAGAGAGCATCATAAAACATGTGACAAACACATCTAAGTCTAACATACTTACTATGCATAGGCATCTTATAGGAAACCAAATTATCAAGGCAAGCAAAAACTAGCATATGCAAGGAAGCGGAAAGAAACAATAGCAATCTCAACATAACGAGAGGTAATTTTGTAACATGAAAATTTCTACAACCATATTTTCCTCTCTCATAATAATTACATGTAGGATCATAAGCAAATTCAACAATATAGCTATCACAAAACATATTCTTAACACGATCCACATGTAT
Source organism: Triticum aestivum (assembly GCF_018294505.1). NCBI lineage: Eukaryota > Viridiplantae > Streptophyta > Magnoliopsida > Poales > Poaceae > Triticum > Triticum aestivum. The sequence continues at coordinate 365,296,756 of NC_057811.1, read as the reverse complement.
GCAAAGTTGACACTCTTCCAAAATAGTGGGATTAACATTAACTAAAGTCATGACCTCTCCAAACCCACTTTTATCAAAAACTTCATAAGATTGAACATTCTCCAAATATGTGGGATCTAAAGTTGACACTCTTCCAAACCCACTTTCAATATTATTGCAAACACTATTATCAGTCTCATATTCATCATGGGGCTTAAATAAATTTTCAAGATCATAAGAAGAATCACCCCAATCATGATCATTGCAACAAGTAGTAGACATAGCAAAACTAGCATCCCCAAGATTAGGGTTTTGCATATTATTATCAAAATTCACATCAAGAAAAATTATAATAACATCATTGCAGTCATGCTTTTCATCGAAGGAACTACCAAGTATGGGTGCAATAGCAACGATCGCATGTTTAACATAAGGAACTATAGCAAATTCATCTTCATAAATATTGGCATCATGGCCACAAGAATAGCAAGCATCATGTTCATCAAGGGATATTTCAATCAAATCATCGGAATCATCATTATCTATAGATTCATGCATATCATTATTTTCTTCCGAAGCAACGGTCATTCTCTCAATAAATTCTTTGACATAGACATTATGAGCATAGTTTTCATAGCAATATTTAAGTATGTCAAAATTTTCAGATTCGTAGAGAGTAGTATCATACTTTTCAATCAAACAAGTAGCTTCATAAGCCCCCTTAAAAGCAACAAATTCTTCAATTTGTTCGACATCATAGTAACTATAAACACCCTTTGCGTAAGAAGATAAGATTTCATTATCATTAAACTCACATAGGTATGGAAGGTGTTTTTTAGGGTTCTTAGAGCAACAAGTAAATTCACAAACTTCACAAAGATTCCAAGCATAACACAGCAATCTGTTTATTTGATCCCATAAGAGTCTCCCCTTTTCAGACAAATGGTGATGCACAAAATGAGCATCCTCATCTAAAGATTTCCCATCAACTAGGCTAGTTAGGGTTTCAGCACGAGCGCATAAGGATCGAAGATGATCCAAGTAGAACACTTTAAGTGGATCCATATCAATAGATTTTTAGCAAGCAAAGATGCAAGCAAATAGAAGGCAAATGGAAACACAAACAAAGATACATACGGGAAGAAGGCGAAGAAAAGGCAAAGGTGAAGTGGGGGAGAGGAAAACGAGAGGCAAATGGCAAATAATGTAATGCGAGGGATAAGAGTTTGTGATGGGTACTTGGTATGTCTTGACTTGAGCGTAGACTCCCCGGCAACGGCGCCAGAAATCCTTCTTGCTACCTCTAAAGCATGCGTTGGTTTTCCCTTGAAGAGGAAAGGGTGATGCAGCAAAGTAGCGTAAGTATTTCCCTCAGTTTTTGAGAACCAAGGTATCAATCCAGTAGGAGTCCACACGCAAGTCCCTCCTACCTACACAAACAAATAAGAACCTTGCAACCAACGCGATAAAGGGGTTGTCAATCCCTTCATGGCCACTTGCAAAAGTGAGATCTGATAGAGATGATAATATAATATTTTTGGTATTTTTATGATAAATACTAAAAGTAAAGAAAGCAAAATAAACGGCGAAAGAAATAGCTTGTTGACGGGAGATTAATATGATGGAGAATAGACCCAGGGGCCATAGGTTTCACCAGTGGCTTCTCTCAAGATAGCATAAGTATTACGGTGGGTGAACAAATTACTGTCAAGCAATTGATAGAAAAGTGCATAATTATGAGAATATCTAGGCATGATCATGTATATAGGCATCACGTCCGTGACAAGTAGACCGACTCCTGCCTGCATCTACTACTATTACTCCACACATCGACCGCTATCCATCATGCATCTAGAGTATTAAGTTCATAAGAACAGAGTAACGCATTAGGTAAGATGACATGATGTAGAGGGATAAACTCAAGCAATATGATATAAACCCCATCTTTTTATCCTCGATGGCAACAATACAATATGTATCATTTCCCCTACTGTCACTGGGATCGAGCACCGTATGATTGAACCCAAAGCTAAGCACTTCTCCCATTGCAAGAAAGATCAATCTAGTAGGCCAAACCAAACTGATAATTCGAAGAGACTTGCAAAGATAACCAATCATACATAAAAGAGATAATCTTGATCATAAACCCACAATTCATCGGATCTCGACAAACACACCGCAAAAAGAGTTACATCGAATAGATCTCCAAGAAGATTGAGGAGAACTTTATTGAGATCCAAAGAGAGAGAAGAAACCATCTAGCTAATAACTATGGACCCGAAGGTCTGTGGTAAACTACTCACACATCATCATAGAGGCTATGGTGTTGATGTAGAAGCCCTCCGTGATCGATGCCCCCTCCGGCGAAGCGCCAAAAAAGGTCCCAAAATGGGATCTCACGGGTATAGAAGGTTGCGGCGGTGGAATTAGGTTTTCGTGGTGCTCCTTGATGGTTTCAGGGTACGTAGGTATATACAGGAGGAAGAAATAGGTCGGTGGAGCCACGAGCGGCCCACGAGGGTGGAGGGCGCGCCCAGGGGGGGTAGGCGCGCCCCCTGCCTCGTGGCCTCCTCGTTGATTGCTTGACGTCCACTCCAAGTCCTCTGGATCACATTCGTTCCAAAAATCATGCCCCCGAAGGTTTCATTCCGTTTGGACTTCGTTTGATATTCTTTTTCTGCGAAACACTGAAATAGGCAAAAAAACAGCAATTTGCACTGGGCCTTGGGTTAATAGGTTAGTCCCAAAAATAATATGGAAGTGTATAATAAAGCCCATTAAACATCCAAAACAGAATATATAATAGCATGGAACAATAAAAAATTATAGATATGTTGGAGACGTATCAGCTAGATACGCTTATGCACCAACCTAAGCGAGTAAACGTGCCATCTTCAATCCCAATTATGCTATGTATGTATGCTCCAAGAGTATGTACTATTGAAAGTGCAATCATGCCCTTAATCATATTTTGTTGTTGATGACAACATGCATATATGGGACTAATCATGTTTATCAAGTATATCTCAGGACTATGTCTCAAAGGCCGTGTGTGGATCATGACTAGGGACAAATGCATATAACTCAAGATCGGAGATACAAGACATTAGCCTTGGTTTTGTTTACGGTTTGTTCTTGAGTATAGGGATCATGCACTATTAAGAGGGGGTCGTTGGATCTAGTGAAAGATTTGCTCAAAACCCACCAACTCATTTTTCTCCAGACGTCTGGTACCTTACGGACGTCCGATCCCTCTCAGCTGTCCGGACTTCCGGCTCTCCACGGCCGTCCGGTGTTTCGTCAATAGAACAATATTTACAGATGTCCGTGCTTCTCCGGACGTCCAGTCGCCGGATGTCCGTCTTTCTCCGGATGACCGACACCTTCTCTACAGAACATTATTTACAGATTTCCGGTCACCTCCGGACGTCCGATCACCGGACGACCGAAACGTCTCGGACGTCCGTTGGCTGAGTACTGGTTCATGGCTAGTGGTTCTCCTGCGTCCGGACGACCGATGTCTGTCGGACGTCCAGACCTATGTGTGCCACCGGACGTCCGGTCCTGTCCGGACGTCCGACGTCTCCTATGCACTTGAGTTGCTCAAACGGTTAGTTTTCCACTTCCACTATATATAGCCTTCTCCCCCCATGGGATAAGGTTGACCATTCACTTTGAGCTTGCCAAGAACACTTTTCACTCTCTCTCTCACTCCTCCACACCAAATCTTAGATCCCAAGGGATTTGAGAGCATTTGAGAGAAGTTGTCCGATCAAGTGATAGATCCACTCCTTCTCCTTCCTTGCACCAAAGGAATTCGTGATTTGAGCAAGTCTTGAGCTTTTCCCCATCGTTCTTGTTACTCTTGGAGGTTGGAGACTCCTAGGCGGTAGGAGTCTTTCGGAGAGGAATCGACCTTTGTGATTACCCCCGGAAAAGTTTGTGAGGGTTTGGAGACCACCCCAAGGTCTACCACTAGTGTTTGAGAAACGCCTCTGTGGCGTCGTCTCAAAGGGAGAATAGGGTGAGCCTTCGTGGCGTTGGTGTGCCTTCATGGTAACATCCACCTCTCTAACCGTGACGTAGCTTCCCTGTAACACCCCGGTGTAATGATGCTACAGTAATCCCTAAGATCAAGCTAATCATTTTGCTATAACAGTGCTTAGTCACTTTAATTAATATTCCATTTCAAATTCCAGTTGAATTCAATTTCAATTTCTGAGTGAAACTCAAAATTGCTCAAACATGAAAACTAAAATGTTCATCATGTGCCAAATATTCCAAAACTAAAATTGGTGGTGAACTAACATTTTTGCAAAGTGCTTAACTGGCCTAAACTTTTTGAAACAGAAGTTAAAAAAAAGGAAGAAACAACCCCCCCCCCCCCCAAGCTGGACCAAACGGCCTAGCTGGCCGCCGCACCGGCCGGCCCACCAGGCCCAGTCGGGCCTCCTTATCCCTCCCACTCCAGTAACCCTAGCGCACGACCCCCCACTCTTCTGCTCAATCCCCATCTCCTTCCCCGCTCGATTTGGACGCTCGCCTACGCCCAGGGGCCCGACCCTCTACCCCCGACGCAGGCACCCATACCCGGCGCCGCCCCGCCGCCGCCGCGGCTCGCCGCCTCGACGCGCTGGACCTCGTCACCGGATCACCACAGCCGTCCCCGACTCCTCCTCGCCGGACGCCGCTCGCCACTCGCCAGAACGCCTCCTCCCCGACCCGGCTCCCCACGCCTCGCCGCCCTCGCTTCCCTCCATCGCCGGTGAGGCCCCCGGCCTCCTCCCCCTTCTCTCCGCCCCCGTTCGACCCCTTGCGTGCTCGTCGCGCCCGATGTGTCCCACGCCGCGGCATGCTGCCCCGCGCTGCCGTCGTGCGCCCCCCTTGCGCTCGCCCCTGCTGTCCGCCACGCGCTCGCGGCGACGGCGTGCTCGCCGCGCCCTGCCGTGCGCCGTGCGCCCCGCACTGACCCGCCTCCGCTCTCGACCATGGCCTCTGCGCCCTGGCTGCCTTGCTGCTGCCCCACAGTGCGGCCGCCCCTACGCCCGCCTCCGCCTGCCGCGGCCGGCCGACGAGCCCCACGGTGGCAACGTCGTCGTCTGGGTCCGCCCCGCTCGGCTCCAGCGCCCGCACGCCCGTGGCCATGCGGGCGGGCACCCGCACCCGCATCGCCCTGTGCCCGCTACGGCCTCTGGGCCACTGTCAAACGGGGCCCAGCCCCCAGAATGATATTATAAAAAAGAGAATTTAAAAATAAATAATTAAATAATTAATTTGTTAAATAATTAATTAACTTGATTAACCCTGTTTAGTTAACCTAATTAGCTCATTAAATTAACTAATCTGTTAACTAGGCTAATTAACTTGGTTAATTAGCTAGGAGCCTATGACATGCGGGACCCATGTGTCAGGATTGACTCCAGTCAACCACACTGTTGACTGCTGACGTCACACCTATGTCATGCTGACGTCATCCCATTCTATTCTGGATAATGTTGTTTAATCTAATTAGATAATTCCAAAATTATTTAAATCTTTCATAAATCATAGAAAATAATCCGTAGCTCGGATGAAAAAGTTTTGTACATGAAAGTTGCTCAGAACGACGAGACGAATCCGAATACGCAGTCTATTAGTCCGCCACACATCCCTAGCATAGCGAACCTGCAACCTTTCTCCTCCGTTTCATCTGTCGGAAAATGCCTAACACTGGGGAAACATTGGATGTTTCCCCCCTTCGCCGGTATCGTGTAGCATCGATTTAGAACACGCCTAGTGTGTTTCTTTTTGTCATGTCATGCATCTGTGTTCTTTGTATTTATTGTTTCTTCCCCTCTTCTCTCCGGTAGACCCCGAGACCGATGCTGCCCCTGTGATCGACTACGTCGACGACGACCCCCTCCTTGCCAGAGCAACCAGGCAAGCCCCCCTTTGACCATCCCGATATCGGCCATTCCATTCTCTCATGCTTGCATTAGATTTTGCTACTATTATTGTTTGCTCCTATTCTGATGCCTAACCTGCTTTTGTAACCTGCTCATTGTACCCTACCTACTTATCCTAAACTGCTTAGTATAGGTTGGTTAGTGATCCATCAGTGACCCCCCACCTTGTCCTTGTTGCCCCTGCTTCATCATTGAAGACCCGATCAAAGGGATCGAAGACCAGGCCCTGGCACCGCACATCACTTTCCCCTTAGTTGCTCGACACTATTGGGTTACTATCGAGTGCCGAGGGTGAGACCTCTACAACACTTCTGATGTTAACCCTGTAGTGTAGCTAATCGGTCGTGGTCATCGAGGCTGATTCCGCCTTAACCACTTCCGATACGACTCTGTCGTGCAACCCCTCAAGTGTGAACCTCGGGGGTGGTTCCTCTTACGTTCACCTTGATGATTACATCGAGTGGAATTTACCGGGGGTGATTCCTCGGGTTTTCCCCTTAATGTTTGGACACACGGTTACTATGGTCAATATGACTTCACACTGAACCATGTTACTAAAGACGGGTCGACCCTGAGGGGTACCCGCGCGAGCTTAATTGCGAGTGATGTGAAGTCGGGTTGACCTGGTAGCTGCCCTCGAGATAATTACGAGGTGTGGCCGGGCATTCCTAGCCCTTGCCGCAAGTCCACGAGAAGGGGCAACGGGGTCACATCTTTCGTGAGTCTCTCCTTGTTACCGCGTGCTCCTAATCCACTACGATTTGGATATTTGATCCGATTGGCCTCTGGCCTGATAGCACTAACCATCATGTGGGCATAGTATGGGCGTTCTGCGTCGTATGCATCAGCCGAAGCTTAATAGACGTCATGCGACTGAGCGGCGCGCGCCGGGTTGGACTGGTAAGCTACCGCCTTTTTAAGGAGGTAGCTAGGTCTGCACACCGGCCGCCCACGCAACGTGCAGGAGTTCCCGGGGTGATGGCCCATGACCCCTGGGGTCATAGGTTTAGTCCGGCGTGCTTGACCTCTCTATTAAGCCTAGGTCGGGTTGCGGCATATTGTTTGGCCGAGGCCGGGCATGACCCAGGAAAGTGTGTCCGGCCAGAGTTAATCAAGCGTGGTGGGTAAGTTGGTGTACCCCTGCAGGGAAGAAAACATCCATCGATAGCCTGTCCTACGGTAATGGACACTTGGAGTTGTATCCCAATCGATACAACTAGAACTGGATACTTGTGATGAGTAATGGATTGTGATGATAACTGGATAGTATGGCTCTGGGATTGCTTTCTCGCAGGGAGTCGAGAAAGGATCTCTGGCCGAGGTTGATAACACTACTACTACTTTAGTTATGCTACTCTACTCCCTCCTGTTGCTGCAAGATGGTGGTTTCCAGAAGATGCTAGTCTTCGATAGGCTAGGCTTTCCTCTTCTCTTCTGGCGTTCTGCAGTCCAGTCCACAGATACAACCCTTTTCATTGATACCGATGCATATGTAGTGTAGATCCTTGCTTGCGAGTACTTTGGATGAGTACTCACGGTTGCTTTGCTTCCCCTTTTCTCCCTTTCTTCTTCTTTCCGGTTGATGCAACCAGATGGTGGAGCCCAGGATCCAGACGACACCACCGATGACTACTACTACCCCGAGGGTGCTTACTACTACATGGAGACCGCCGACGGTCAGGAGTAGTTAGGAGGCTCCCAGGCAGGAGGCCTTGCCTTTTCGATCGTTGCTATTTTTGTGCCAGCCTTCTTAAGGCAAACTTGTCTAACTTATGTCTGTACTCGGATATTGTTGCTTCCGCTGACTCTTGAGTATTCGAGCTTATGTATTTGAGCCCTCGAGGCCCCTGGCTTGTAATATAAAGCTTGCATTATTTCATTTTGTGTCTAGAGTTGTGTTGTGATATCTTCTCGTGAGTCCTTGATCTTGATCGTATACATTTGCGTGTATGATTAGTGTACGATTGAATCGAGGGCGTCACAAGTTGGTATCAGAGCCGACTGCCTGTAGGAAGCCCCCTTTCCAACTCCTTGGCCGAAGTTGAGTCTAGTCACTGAAAAACTTTTACTAACATTGGCTGTGTGGCTTACGAGCCCACGTCGCCATTGGGTGGTATTAGGATCTTTTACTCCTCATCTATACTCTGGGACTCTGATCTCTCTTCCATTCGGGTTAAACGAATTTACTAACTCTAACATTAGGATCCCGTGACCACATTCACCCCAAAGTTGGATAAGCCATAGCTATTCCTTAGAATAGTATTTTGAGTAGTGCACACACTGTCGTGTTGACTACTAAGTGGTATCCATCATACCTCTTTCTTTATGCATGTTTCATCATGAATGATCCTTGACTTTGCAAATGCTCAATGCTGAACTACCCCCTGTTACTTGTTAGCAGGATGGTTAGACCCGCTGGTCGTGGCCGTGGTGCCAACGATCCACCACCGCCCGAATTCTTTGCCGGAATGATGCAACAATTGGAGCTGAACCGCCCGTTCATGGAAGGAATGATGGCTCAGTTTCCTCGTCCGAATATGAATCAACAGCCAACCCCAGTAACTCTGCAGGACTTCATGCGCCTCCACCCAACTATCTACCGCAGCTCAACTCAACCCCTTGATGCTGATGACTGGCTCCGCGACATCACGTATGAAATGGAGTCTGCTAGTGTTGCCCCTGCCAGCTATGTCACCTTCGCATCCTTCTTCCTCAAGGGTCCTGCTGCTCAATGGTGGGACAGCCACAGGCGTACCCTACCTGCTGGAACGGTCATCACTTGGCCGGATTTCCAAGCTGCCTTCCGTGCCCGCTTCATTCCTCAGGGAATCATGGACAGGAAGAAGCGAGATTTCCGTAACCGCACCCAAGGCAACAAGTCTGTAGATGCTTATCAACGGGAATTTCTGGACTTGTCACGTTATGCTGAAGAAGACATTGCAACTGATGCTCGTAAGCAAGAGAAGTTTCGTGATGGACTTCACCCTGATATCAAGCTAGCACTGCTCGTTCATGACTTTGCTGACTTCGCCACCTTGGTGAACAAGGCCATTCATGTCGAAACTGGTCTGCAGGAACACCAGGGATCCCTCAGGCGCAGTCGTGACGCTGGCTCATCTTCGGGCCCGTCAAGGCAGAAGCGTCGGATATGGATCCCCCACAGCATGTATCGTCCAACTGCACCTGCACCAAGACAGTCCTATGCTGCACCTCGTCTGCCTCCTCCACCGCAGAGGCAGCCTCTTCGAGATGTACCATCCCAAGCTCCTGCTCCCGATCCCAATGATGGTCTGTGCTTCAGATGTGGCCACCCAGGCCACCTTGCTAAAGAGTGCAATCAGAGAAAGAGCCAGCTGCTCTGCCTTCAACTGGTCGTAGCAATCAGCCCCATAACAACAATGCCAGACCTTATGGTCGTGGTCAGGCTAATCATGTTGATCTGAATGAAGCTCAAGACCAGCCTGCCACAGTGATGGGTACTCTTCTCGTTAATTCAGTACCGGCTTCTGTTTTATTCGATTCAGGAGCATCGCACTCATTCATGTCAGAAAATTTTGCTTACGCACATGACATTCGATGCGAGCCCATGAACACTCCGATAGTGGTACGCACCCCTGCGGGTCAGTGTCGAACTACCATGATGGGTCGCGACGTCCCCGTTGAAATTGAAGGGTTGGAATTCCTTGTTTCTCCTATTATTCTGGAGTCTTCCAATGTTGACCTCATTCTGGGAATGGAATGGTTGAAAGCGCATACTACCTCTATCGTTTGCGCCACCAAGGTCGTTCACCTCCTACATCCTTCCGATGAGATAGTAACCTACCATGCTCAGCTTGTTCAAAACGCTGAAGCACGACTTTATGCTTTGAATGCGTTGAACGCAGCACCTCTTGAGGGAATTGAAAAGATTCCAGTCGTTCGCGACTTCCAAGACGTATTTCCAGAAGAACTTCCAGGAATACCCCCTGCCCGGGCTGTCGAGTTCGTCATCGACTTGAAACCAGGCACCGTTCCTATTGCCAAATGACCGTACAAGATGCCACCTCATGAACTCCTTGAACTTAAGGAGGAAATCGACAAATCTCTTCGCAAGGGTTTCATTCGTCCAAGTTCCTCTGCTTGGGGAGCACCTTCTCTCTTCGTCAAGAAGAAGGACGAAACGAACCATTTGGTCCAAGACTACCGTCCTATCAACCAAGCTACAATTCAGAACAAATATCCCCTTCCTCGGATCAATGATCTGTATGATCAACTGGCTGGTTCATCAATTTTCTCTAAACTCGACTTGAGGTTGGGTTACCACCAAATCCGTGTTCGTGAAGAGGATATTACAAAGACCGCATTCGTCACTCGTTATGGTTCTTATGAGTACACCGTCGTGTCTTTCGGCTTGACCAATGCGCCAGCCACATTCTCTCATCTGATGAACTACATATTCATGGATTACCTCGACAAGTTCGTCGTAGTCTATCTGGATGATATCCTGGTATATTCGAAGAACAAAGAAGAACATGCTGAACATCTTCGACTTGTTCTAGAGAAGCTTCGAGAGCATCAACTTTATGCCAAGTATTCCAAGTGTGAATTCTGGTTACCCGAAGTCACCTACCTTGGTCATCTCATCTCCAAGGATGGTATTGCCGTCAACCCAGAGCGCGTTCAGGCTATTCTTGACTGGACGCCTCCGAAGACTGTCAAGCAAGTCAGAAGCTTTCTCGGACTTGCCAGTTATTGCCGCCGTTTCGTCGAGAACTTCTCCAAGATCGCCGAGCCACTGACCAATCTGCTTCACAAGGGCGTTAAGTTCGATTGGACAGACAAATGTCACGAAAGTTTCTAGGCACTCAAGGACAAGCTGACTTCTGCCCCAGTGCTTGCTCCCCCTGATTCTCGCAAGGACTTCATCATCTATTGCGACGCTTCACGTCAAGGATTAGGCTGTGTCCTAATGCAAGAGCGCAGGGTGATTGCTTATGCCTCCCGTCAAGTACGTCCTCACGAAGAGAACTACCCAGTTCATGACCTCGAGCTTGCTGCGGTTATCTTTGCACTAAAGCTATGGCGACAATACCTTCTCGGTAATCGTTGCAAGATCTTCACCGATCATCAGAGTCTGAAGTACCTGTTTACTCAGCCAGATCTGAACCTCCGTCAGCAGCGATGGATGGAAGCTATTGCTGACTACAACTGCGGTATATCCTATACCCCTGGCAAGGCTAATGTAATGGCCGATGCCCTGAGCCGTAAGTCTTATTGCAACAATCACATGGTTTTCAAAGCTCAACCCCGCCTTTATGAAGAGCTATGCAAGCTGAACCTTCAACTAGTTCCACAGGCTTCTCTGAATAACCTTGTCTTGGAACCAACTCTTCTGAAAGCAATCAAGTCTGCTCAAGCCAAAGATGCTCATGTTGATCTAATGAAAAAGGATCTTGCATTAGAGAAATCTAGAGATTTCTCACTTGGTGAAGATGGAACCTTATACTTCAGAGATCGCATTGTAGTGCCCCGGTTCGAGCTTATGACACAGAAGGTGATGAAAGAAGCGCATGACACCCCTCTCTCTATCCATCCAGAAAGTACCAAGATGTATCTAGACATCCGTCAGAAGTACTGGTGGTCTAAAATGATGCAAGATATTGCTCGATATATCAAAGAATGTGACGTTTGTCGTCGCATCAAAGCAGAACATCAGAAACCGGCTGGACTTCTACAACCGCTTTCGATTCCTGAATGGAAGTGGGATAAGATTCAGATGGACTTCGTCACTGGCCTTCCCAAGTCTCAGAAAGGTAACGATGCTATCTTTGTCGTCATCGACCAATTCTCGAAGGTTGCTCACTTTCTGCCAGTCAAGGAGACAATCACTGCTAGTCAATTAGCAAACTTGTATATCTCCAGAATTGTGTCACTCCACGGCATTCCGAAGGAGATCAGTTCAGATCGTGGCAGTATATTCACTTCAAAGTTCTGGGATAGTTTCCAAGAGGCAATGGGAACTCATATTACCTGGAGCACTGCTTATCATCCCCAATCCCAAGGCCAAGTCGAGCGGGTCAATCAAATTCTTGAAGACATGCTTCGAGCTTGTGTTACTTCTTTCGGCAAGAAGTGGGAAGAATCTCTTCCTTATGCGGAGTTCTCTTATAACAACAGCTATCAAGCCAGCTTGAAGATGGCACCCTTTGAAGTGCTCTATGGACGTAAGTGTCGAGCCCCTCTAAATTGGTCAGAAACTGGGGAACGGACACTCATTGGTCCAGACATTATTCAACAAGCTGAAGAGCAGGTTCGCATTGTCCGGGATAATCTCAAGGCGGCCCAGTCCCGCCAGAAGAGCAATTATGATCGTAAACACTGGGTTCAACTTATCAACCTGGTGAACAAGCTTATTTGCGTGTCACTCCTTTGAGAGGCACTCATCGGTTCGGAGTCAAGGGCAAGCTAGCTCCGCGCTACATTGGTCCTTTCCGCATTCTCTCCCGTCGTGGACTGGTGGCTTATCAACTGGAGTTTCCACCTCAGTTCTCTCACGTCCATGACGTCTTCCATGTGTCGACAACTTTGGTCGTTGCTTCAAGGACCCGGAACATGAAGTGGATCCGGAATTGATTGAATTCAAGATGATCTCACATTACAAAGAGCATCCGATCCGCATTCTTGAAGAAGCCTGAACGTCGAACCCGCCAGAAGGTTGCCAAGTTCCTCAAGGTGCAATGGTCGAATCATACTAAAGATGAAGCCACTTGGGAACGCGAAGATAACCTCCGGGCTGAATACCCCGACCTGTTCCCTTCTACCTCTTAATTCTCGGGACGAGAATTTTTTTAGAGGAGGAGAGTTGTAACACCCCGGTGTAATGATGCTACAGTAATCCCTGAGATCAAGCTATACATTTTGCTATAACATTGCTTAGTCACTTTAATCAATATTCCATTTCAAATTCCAGTTGAATTCAATTTCAATTTCTGAGTGAAACTCAAAATTGCTCAAACATGAAAAACTAAAATGTTCATCATGTTGCCAAAATATTCCAAAACTAAAACTGGTGGTAACCAACATTTTTGCAAAGTGCTTAACTGGCCTAAACTTTTTGAACAGGAAGTTTTAAAAAAGAAGAAACAACCCCCCCCCCCCACCCAAGCTAGACCGAACGGCCCAGCTGGCCGCCGCACCGGCCGGCCCACCAGGCCGGTCGGGCCTCCTTATCCCTCCCACTCCAGTAACCCTAGCGCACGACCCCCCACTCTTCTGCTCGATCCCCATCTCCCCCCCGCTCGATCTGGACGCTCGCCTGCGCCCAGGGGCCCGCCCCCCCGCCCCCCGACGCAGGCGCCCATACCGGCGCCGCCCCGCCGCTTGCTTTCCCCCGCCGCCGCCGCGGCTCGCCGCCTCGACGCGCTGGTACCTCGTCACCGGATCACCCAAGCCGTCCCCGACTCCTCCTCGCCGAACGCCGCTCGCCACTCGCCGAACGCCTCCTCCCCGACACGGCCTCCCCACGCTCGCGCCGCTCGCTTCCCTCCATCGCCGTGAGGCCCCCGCCTCCTCCCCCTTCTCTCCGCCCTTCGACCCCTTGCGTGCTCGTCGCCCCGATGTCCCACGCCGCGCATGCTGCCTCCGTGCTGCCGTCGTGCGCCCCCCCTTGCTCGCCCCTGCGTCCGCCACGCGTCGCGGCGACGGCGTGCTCGTCGCGCCTGACGCGCGCCGTGCGCCCCGCACTAACCCGCCTCCGCGCTCGACATTGTCCTCTGCGCCATGGCCGCTTGCTGCTGCCCCACACCGCGGCGCCTACGTCCGCTCCGCCTGCCGCGCCGTCGGAGAGCCCGCGTGGCAACGTCGTAGTCTGGGTCCCGCCGCCGCCCACGCCCGCACGCCCGTGGCCATGCGGCGGGCACCGCACCCGCATCGCCCTGTGCCGCTACGCCTCTAGGCCACTGTCAAACGGGCCCAGCCCAGAATGATATTATAAAAAAGAATTTAAAAATAAATAGTAATTAATTAATTAATTTGTTAAATAATTAATTAACTTGATTAACCCTGTTTAGTTACCTAATTCGCTCATTAAATTACTAATCTGTTAACTAGGTTAATAACTTGGTTAATTAGCTGGAGCCTATGAACAATGCGGGACCCATTGTCAGGTTTGACTCCAGTCAACCACACTGTTGACTGCTGACGTCACACTTATGTCATGCGACGTCATCCCATTCTATTCTGGATAATGTTGTTTAAATTAATTAAATAATTCAGAAATATTTAAATCTTTCATAAATCATAGAAATATAATCCGTAGCTCGTATAAAAAGTTTTTTACATAAAGTTGCTCAGAACGACGAGACGAATCCGAATAGGCAGTCGTTGTCCGCCACACATCCCTACTAGCGAAACTGCACCTTTCCCTCAGTTTCATCTGTCGGAAATGCCTTACACTGGGGAAACATGGATGTTTCCCCCTTCGCCGGTATCATGTAGCATCGCTTTAGAACACGCCTAGTGTTGCTTTTGTCATGTCATGCATCTGTGTGCTTTATTTATTTTTCTTCCCCTCTTCTCTTCGCTAGACCCCGAGACCGATGCTGCCCCGTGATCGATACATCGAGACGACGACCCCTCCTGCCAGAGAACCAGGCAAGCCCCCTTTGACCATCCCGATCGCCCATCCATTCTCTCATGCTTGCATTAATTTTGCTACTGTTATTGTTGCTCCTATTCTGATGCCTAACCTGCTTTGTAACCTGCTCATTGTACCTACCTACTATCCTAAACTTCTTAGTATAGTTGGTTAGGATCCATCAGTGACCCCCACTTTCCTTGTTGCCCTGCTCATCATTGAAGACCGATCAACGGATTGAAGACCAGGCCCCGGCACCGCCATCACTTTCCCCTAGTTGCTCGACACTATGGGTTACTATCGGTGACCGAGGGTAAGACCCCTACATCACTTCTGATGTTAACCCTGTAGTGTAGCTAATCGGTCGGGTCATCGAGGGTGATTCCGCCTTAACACTTCCGATACGACTCTGTCGTGCAACCCCTCAAGTGTGAACTCGGGGTGTTCCTCTACGTACCTTGATGATTACATCGAGTGGAATCACCGGGGTGATTCTCGGGTTTTCCCCTAATGTTTGGACACACAGTTACTATGGTTAATTGACTTCACACTGAACATGTTACTAAAGACGGGTCGACCCTGAGGGTACCCGCGCGAGCTTAATTGCGAGTGATGTGGATCGGTTTAACCTGAAGTGCCCGCGAGATAATTACGAGCGTGGCCGGGAATTCCTAGCCCTTGCCGCAAGTCTCGAGACGGGCAACGGGCAATCTTTCGTGAGTCTCTGCTTGTTACCGCGTGCTCCTAATCCCTACGATTTGATTATTGATCCGAGGGCCTCTGGCCTGATAGCATAACATCACGTGGGCATAGATGGCGTTCTCTGCGTCATATGCATCAGCCGAGCTTAATAGACGTCATGCGACTGAGCGGCGCGCGCCGGGTTGACTGGTAAGCTTACCACCTTTTTTAAGGAGGTAGCTAGGTTCTGCTCACAGCCGCCCACGCAACGTGCAGGAGTTCCCGGGGCGATGGCCATGACCCCTGGGGCATAGGTTTAGTCCGGCGTGCTTGACCTCTCTATTAAGCCTAGGTCGGGGCGGCTATTGTTTGGCCGAGGCCGGCATGACCCAGGAAAGTGTGTCCGGCCGGAGTTAATCAGATGTGGTAAAGTTGGCACCCTGCAGGAAGAAAACATCTATCGATGCTTCCTACGGTAACGACACTTGAGTTGTATCCCGATCGATACAACTAGAACTGGATACTTGTGATAAGTAATGGATTGTGATGATAACTGGATAGTATGGCTCTGGGATTGCTTTCTCGCAGGAGTCGAGAAGGATCTGGCGAGTTTATAACAACTAACTTAGTTATGCTACTACTCCCTCTCTGTTGCTGCAAGATGGTGGTTTCCAGAAGATGCTAGTCTTCGATAGGCTAGGCTTTCCTCTTCTCTTCTGGCATTCTGCAGCCAGTCCACAGATACAACCCTTTTCGTTGACCGATGCATATGTAGGTAGACTTGCTTCGCTAGTACTTTGGATGAGTACTCACGGTTGCTTTGCTTCCCTTTTCCCTCTTCCTTCTTTTCCCGGTTGATGCAACCAGATGTGGAGCCCCAGGATCCAGACGACACCACCGATGACTACTACTCCCCGAGGTGCTTACTATAGTGGAGACGCCGACGCAGGAGTAGTTAGGAGGCTCCCAGCAGGAGGCCTTGCCTTTTCGATCCGTTCCTGTTTTGTGCCAGCCTTCTTAAGGCAAACTTGTCTAACTTATGTCTGTCTCAGATATTGTTGCTTCCGCTGACCTTGAGTATTCGAGCTTATGTATTCGAGCCCTCAGGCCCCGGCTTGTAATATAAAGCTTGCATTATTTCATTTTGTGTCAGAGTTGCGTTGTGATATCTTCCCGTGAGTCCTTGATCTTGATCGTATACATTTGTGGTATGATAGGTACGATTGAATCGAGGCGACATTCCTCAAGGAAGTAACATCGGCATACATCCTCGTCTCCCGAGTTGTGGTTATTCCTAACCCTAACACTCTGCTTGTGGTTACTGTCTCTTAGCACTTACTTATATCAATGTACGTGCTTCTTACATACTTGTGTTACTGCTTAGCACTTAGTACTACACTTGCAATTGTTAGGCTCACCTTCATAATCCGCATATTGCCTAAATTGCCAATAAAATTAATTTGTAATTGTACTATTCACCCCCTCTAGGTCCATCTCGATCCTTTCAATTGGTTCAGAGCCTCATGCTCTATTCTTGTGGCTTAAGCACCCTAGAGCGAGATGAACCCCGATGGGACTCCCCTTGTTGCAGATCCGAAGGATAAAGGCGAGGCTTCTTCAGAAGTCAAGTCCTTTACTTCTGAGGATCTGGAACGGGCCCTTGCTATGCAAAAAGAGGAGCATGATGCTTATCTTGAGGCCTTGGTCCAAATGAGAATAGCCATGTTGTCCACGGTGCTTGCACCACTTTCGGGTGGTGCGGCTTCGAGGCCAACTGTGCCTACTCCATCACTTGGTCAACAACCTCCTAGCAATGATCACTCCAGTGTTCCTTGGCTCTGTGCAAGACCCCATGTTGAGAAACCGAAATGTAACCCTCAAGGCAAACCTCCTTTACTTGATGCCACTTCCGATTTTGCCTTGTGGAGAGTTGCTATGCAGGATCATCTTCGATATGGAAACGATGAGATGCTGGAGATCTTGGAGTATGGTTACCATGTGGTTGATCCAAAGAATCCTACACCAAGAGAAATTTATGACAAGAATCTCAATGACACTGCAACCATGTGTATAAGGAGAGGTATGGTTGAAAAGCAAAGGAGACCTTTCATACACATCACAAGTGCCAAGGAACTATGGGAAAGTATTATAAGATCCAAGACCGGTACCTCCACCCTCCGGAGTGCTCAATATGAAATTGCCAAGGGGCAATTGCAAAACTTTTGTATGGAGAAAGGTGAAACTCCCAATCAACTCCTTGAGCATCTCATGACTCTCACCGCTGACATTGAGTCGTGTGAGTGTGACAAGACACAAGTTGGATTCAACATGACTAAGCGATTCCTTGTGGACAAGTTGTTTCAGGCTCTTGCCCCATATCACCACCAAATGGTGTGGGACATAAGACAACACCATGCCTTCAAGGAAATGACTACAGATGACATCATATCCACTTTCCAACTATTTGAAGAGTCGAAGGCAAATGCTACAAAACATCTTGCCATGCATGGTACTCCAACATCAAAGATCAATCTTGCATTGAAGGCCAAGCATGTATGTGAAGATGAGCAAAGTGAAGAAGAATAAGATTATGATGATGATGATGATGATGATGATGGTGATGAGGTTGAATCCGATGAGGGCCCTTCATATGAAGAAATGGCTCTCTTTGTCAAGAAGTTTAGTGCAGGAAAATTCAAGGGAAGATTTCAAAAGAAGAAAGTAAGAAAATGGTACAACTGTGAAGAAACCAACCACTTCTCCAACGAGTGCCTTATGAGAAGAGAGAGGATAAACCAAGGTTTCCCAAGACCTTTCCCAAGAAGAAGTTGCCAAATCCTTTGAACTCCAAGCTCAAGAAAAGAGATGGGAAAGCAATGGTTGCTCAAGAAGAATCTGATCCGGATGATGTTAGTGGTGTTGCCGGAGTTGCTCAAGATTCTCAAAACACATTGAGGCTAGTCAACAAGAGTGGTGATGTTGTCACCTACAACTACATGAAGGACTACAAGGGCAACGCTCACAAGTGCCTCATGGCAAAGTCCGTGGTAGAAGATGGAGAGGACCAACACTCTCCTGACAAGGTCAATGTAACCCTACGATCAAACCCTCCTCTTTTCGCTCCTCCTACTCCTAGTGATGAGTATCTTGATGCAGAGGATAGTTATGAGGATGATGATATAGATGATCCTATGCTTGCTAAACTAAATAAGTTCATGTGCTCCCTCAAAGGAAAGAAGCTCACTATGTTTCGTATGCTTATGGAGATGGTGAGTAAGCACACCATCACCATTAAGGAACTTGAAACCCTCGTTACCGAGGAAAAGGAAAAATATGAAATCCTTGAGCGGAAAGTCCAATACGAGGAATCACGAAATGATGAAATATGCTTGAAAATTGGTGCAAACATTGATGTTCATACTAAAGATCTTGCCTCCTTGAAAAAGGCCATTGACTCTTGCAAAGAGTTGATGAATGATAAAAGTAAGCTTGTGAAGTCTAATACTTCTCTCTCTAAGGATTGTGAGCTCCTATCCATGTCCCTCAAGACTAAGGAAGAAGAGCTCACCCTTCTTAAAAAGAGTTTTGAGACGCTCAAGCTTACTTATCTTGAAACTCTAGCCAAGGCTTACTCTTCTCCTATATCAATGTTGATGCATGTACTACTAACTCTAGTAGTGATCTAGCATCTATTCTTGAGGAGAATCACTTTCTCAAGGCTCAAATCGAGAAAGGTCTCATGACATGTGCTCAAGGTGAAAAGAACCTTGATGAGGTATTGAGGCAACACTATGAGGTGTTTGCCAAAGAGGGGCTCGGGTTTGACCCAAGCGCAAGCAAGAAGAAGACGTCTTCTCAAAAGTGCACCACCCCTCTAAAGGAAACTTTTGTATGAGAAGGGCACAAGGAGAAAGGTAAGGTTGTTAGTGGGAAGGCCACAAGGGGCATACCCACTCTCAACAAGCCAAAAGAGTTCATGCCTCCATCCTATGTACTTCGTAAAACTAAGGATGGAGAAGTTTATGCAAAGTTTGTTGGTCCTCAAAATGCATTTTAATATTATGCTATTTGGGTCCCTAAGACCCTTGTGACTAAGCTGAGAGGTCCCATTGCAAAATGGGTGCCTCTAACCAAGTCATGATTGTGTGTAGGTTGCTTTCTCCGGTGGAGTAAAATGGGTGATTGACAGTGGATGTACAAATCATATGACCGGAGATAGCAAATTGCTCTACGATTTCATGGAAGCTATTCAACCATTTATGAGCATTATGTTTGGTGGAGGATCAAAAGGACAGGTACTTGGTTTGGGCAAGGTGGCTATCACAAATGCATGTCTCTTGCAAATGTCATGCTTGTCCAATCCCTTAAATACCATTTGCTTTCTGTTTGCCAATTGGCTTCTGTTGGTTATGATACACACTTTGGACTAACGGCTGTGAAAGTCTTTAAGAGAGATACTCTCGAAGTGGCCTTTGTTGGAGAGTTGTATGGCAACCTTTACACGGTTGATTTCTTGAAACAGAGCACATTCCATGCAACTTGTCTAATGGCCAAGGCTGACAAGGGGTGGCTATGGCGTCGCCGGCTAGCCCATGTCGGCATGAGAAATCTTCAGGATCTCTTAAAGGGTAATCACATCCTTGGACTAACCAATGTCTCTTTTGAGAAAGATCGTGTGTGTAGTGCATGCATAGCCGGGAAGCAACATCAATCAAAGCACCCACCCAAGAATATTGTGTCTACTTCAAGGCCTTTGGAGCTCCTTCCTGTGGATCTTTTTGGGCCTCCTTCATGGGATAGTCTTGGTGGGAACAAGTATGGGCATGTCATTGTTGATGATTACTCAAGATATACATGGGTTTTCTTCCTCAAGTCCAAGGACGAGACGAAGATCACCTTCATTGATTTTGCCAAGCAAGCACAACGCAAGTTTGACAAAGAAATCTTGGCAATAAGAAGTGATAATGGCTCCGAGTTCAAGAACTACACCTTGGAAGGATTCCTTAGTGATGAAGGGATTGAGCATCAATATTCCGCTCCATACACACCTCAACAAAAAGGTGTTGCTGAAAGGAAGAACCGAACACTTGTGGAGATGGCAAGGTCCATGTTGGATGAATACAAGTCGCCACATAGTTTTTGGGCTGAGGCTGTCAACACTGCATGCCATGCATCAAACCGGCTCTTCCTCCGCACAATATTGGAAAAGACTCCATATGAACTCCTAACCAGGAACAAGCCAAATGTCAAGTACTTTCGCGTATTTGGGTGTAAGTGTTTCATCCTCAACAAAAGAGAACGGTTAGGGAAATTTCAATCCAAAACAACTGAGGGCATATTTGTTGGTTATGGATCAAACTCTCACACCTACAGAGTCTACAACAAATCCAATGGATGTGTTGTAGAAACTTGTGACGTGGTGTTTGATGAATTTAATGGCTCCCATGGGGAGCGAGTTTATCTAAGTGATGTAGGTGAAGAAGATTCCTCTCAAGATATTTTGACCATGGGTGTTGGTGCACTTCTTCCAATGGAACAAGAATCTCATGACGATGAAGAAGAAGATGGAAGCCTCACACATCATCTAACCACCTCAACACCCATACCATCACAAGCTCCCACTGCTCAACCAATTCCCACTGTTCAAGAACAAAGAAGATGATCAAGTCCCCCACCATGAGCATCTCCATGATCAAGATCATCACCAAGAGCAAGAACGAGAAAGTGCAATCATTGATGATGAACCTCAACAAATGCAATATGAAGAAGAAGATCTTCCACCACACATTAATGATCCATATGTTGAGGATTGGATGATGGACATGAAGTTGAACCTCGTGAAACCCTAACCTCCATCATGCCCCGTGTGGCCGGTCGTGTTGATGTTGATAAAATCCTCACCGGCATATCGGAAGGTAGAGTCACTCGTAAACAATTGACAAACTTTTGTGCTCACTTCTCGTTTGTGTCTAATGTTGAGCCTCTCAAGGTACAAGAAGTGTTGATGGACAACGATTGGCTCATTGCTATGCAAGAAGAGTTGAATAGCTTTGAGCGCAACCAAGTGTGGTCATTAGTCAAGAGGCCAACTACGGAGCACAACGTCATTGGAACAAAGTGGATTTTCAAGAACAAGCAAGATGAGAATGGTGTAATCATCCGCAACAAGGCAAGGTTAGTGGCACAAGGGTACTCACAAGTTGAAGGTTTGGACTTTGGTGAGACCTTTTCCCCCGCTGCCCGTCTTGAATCCATTCGCATCTTACTTGCTTATGCTGCTTTCAATGGTTTTACATTACATCAAATGGAAGTGAAGAGTGCTTTCCTTAACGGTCCTCTACAAGAAGTATATGTATCACAACCACCTGGGTTCGTTGATCCCGATCACAAAGACTATGTGTATAAACTTCATAAGGCTTTGTATGGCCTCAAACAAGCACCTCGTGCTTGGTATGATCATCTTAATAAGTTTTTACTCGATGATGGTTTTGTGAGAGGGGTGATCGATCCCACTCTTTTTACTAAGAGGGACAAGGGTGATTTGATCTTATGCCAAATCTATGTAGATGATATCATTTTTGGTTCTCCTAACATTCATTTGTGCAAGAAGTTTGCGGTGTCCATGACCAAGAATTTTGAAATGTCACTCAATACGGATTTGAAGTTCTTCCTCGGATTTCAAATTCAACAATTTCAAGAAGGAATTTTCTTGTCCCGAGTAAAATATCTCAAGGATATCCTAAAGAAGTTTGGCATGTCTGATGCTAGTCCATGTAAGACACCTATGCCAACCAAAATTGCACTCACTGAAGACACAAATGGTATTTCGTTCGACCCATCTATTTACCGCTCTATGATTGGTTCATTGCTTTCTCTTTGTGCATCTAGACCAGACATCATGTTTAGTGTATGCATGTGTGCTAGATTTCAAGCTTCCCCTAGGGAAAGTCATCATAAGGCGGTTAAGCATATTCTTATATACCTTGTTCACACCCCAAAGTTGGGTCTATGGTACCCCAAGGATGCTAAGTTTGATCTCATTGGCTACACGGATGCGGATTGGGCCGGAGAAAAAGTGGATCATAAGTCCACCTCCGGTGCATGTCAATTTCTTGGACACTCCTTGGTAAGTTGGTCCTCAAAGAAACAAAATTGTGTTGCCCTCTCCACCGCAGAAGCTGAATACATTGCAACCGCCAGTTGTGCAGCTCAATTACTATGGATGAGGCAAACTTTGAAGGATTACGGTATTACTTATAGACATGTGCCCCTTCTATGTGATAATGAAAGTGCCATCAATATTGCTGAGAACCCCGAAGATCATACCCGCACCAAGCACATTGATATTAGGTACCACTTCTTAAGAGATCATGTGGAGAAGGATGATATTGACATTGCTCATGTTGGCACAGATATGCAACTTGCAGATATTTTCACCAAGCCATTGGATGAAGCCAGGTTTTGTCAACTTAGGCGTGACCTTGGTATCTTGGAGCTTGACAATATTATGTGAAATCTAGTACCCATTCATGCATGAACTTAATGTCTTGTCTTGATGTAGGCATGTATTTAGGGGGAGCCACTCAACTCATGAGGTGTCTCACCCTATACAATGCATAAATAAAACAAACACTCTCAAAGCTACCATGTTATTCTAACTATGGTGCTTTAACATGATGGAGTAGTGAGTATGCACCCAAAGTTCCAATTTTTGCAGTGCCATGTCACGTATACTCAAACATGGGTTTGATCAGTGTGATCTAGTGTTGTTATTGTTGTTTTTAGCCTAGAATACTCACTTCATGACATTAGCTAATTCTTCTTGCTACATACTGAAATCATCATTGGTACCCTTACTCATGGGTTAGATCATCATCGTCATCATCTTGTCTCCTTGTCATTGGCAAAAATACCCCTATTGTCTTTTCCAGACAAATTTCTGTGTGTCGGTCGTCCGGTGGTATCCAGACGTCCGTAAAGACTCTTCCGGTCGGTCGTCCGATAGTATCCCACTACAAAAAAAGACACATCCGTGACATTTTGGGCTGAATGAATTTTTTTTCTGTCATACTTATGACACTTCTATGACGATAATTATGACAAAACCCGGTATCATCATAAATGTGGTGGGGTCCTACTTCTATGACAAAAAATCATGACAGGAAATGGGTTTTTCGTCCTGGGCGGGCCAAAGACGCAGCTGCATGACATTCTTTGGGCCGTCCATGACGGGAAAAACCGTGGTAGAAGTGAGGGCGAGGAAAATATCGGGGTGTTCCCGGTTACGGTGGGTGGTCGGGGCCGAGCGATGCGCGTTTCTCTCGTACACGCACGCGCGTGGGTGTGAGGCGTTGGGCTCTAACTGAACCCGAGCGATTGCACTGCAGGCTACCCGTTACTGAACCCGAGCAATCGATCGATGGCTGTTAATAGAACCCGATCGAGCGATTCCTTCGCTACTGCTGCTAACTGAAGCCGATCGATGCTTCCTCTGGATGAACAGTGAGCGTTGCTGGGGGGGTTGGATGAACAGTTCCCGGTGGGGGTGGATGAACAGGACCCCGTGGTGTTGCCTCTGGATGAACAGTGAGCGTTGCTGGGGGTTTGGATGAACAGTTCCCGGTGGGGGTGGATGAACAGGACCCTGTGGTGTTGCCTCTGGATGAACAGGACCCCGATCGATCGAGCCGGTTGGGGCTGGATGAACAGGACCCCGTGGTGTTGCCTCTGGATGAACATGACCCCGATCGATCGAGCCGGTTGGGGTTGGATGAACAGGACCCCGTGGAGGGCTGGATGAATAGGACCACCCCGTGGAGGGCAGGATGAATAATAGACGGTGGAGGGCTGGATGAACAGTAGCCCGTGGAGGGGTGGTTGAACAGGAGCCCATGGAGAGGGCTAGTTGAACAGTAGCTGGTGGAGTAGCGTGCGGTGGAGGCTGGATGAACAGGAGCCCGTGGATGAACAATCGCAGGTGGAGGCTGGAGGAGGTCGACGGTGGATGAACAGTAGCCCGTGGAGGCTGGAGGGGGTCGACGGTGGAGATGAACAGTATCCCGTGGAGTCCTGTTTTGCGGTACGCCACACCCCTCCCGATGAACAGGACCCCCGTTTCGACCGTAGCGCTCCAACACAAGTCCGTTTCCTCCGTTTTGCGGTACGCCACACCCCTCCCGATCAACAGGACCCCCGTTTCGACCGTAGGAGGTCCGTTTCCTCCGTTCTGCGGTACGCCAGACCCCTCCCAACGAACAGGATCCCATTTCGAATGTGGCCAGTCGAACACAAGGCCATTTCCTCCGTTCTGCGGTACGCCAGGCCTCGTTTCCATCGGTTGTTCCGTCCAAGCCCTCCCGATGAACACGACGACGCATTCCGTTCCGACCCAGCCGGTTGGCTCCCCATGAACACGACGACGACGTAGTTTCTCTGTTCCGACCCAGCCATGTACACGAGCCCTGGCCGTACGTATGCGCGAGTAGGCGTTCGAGACCCTACCCGTATGTACGTACGTGGCCGTATTTTCTTTCTTGCACACTGGCCGTTGTACGTATGTCTACATGCTACGTGCGCGCCTCTACTACAACACGTGCGCGCCTCTACATCGACCAGTATGTACGTACACGTTCGCGACCAGAATGACAACACTATGTACGCTTTGACCAGGTGGGTCCCGACTGTCAGGCACTTCCTTGCCTGCGAAGATGTAGCTGGTAGGTCCCAGCAGTCAGGGGCGAATCGTTTTTTTTGCCCGGACGCACTTCCTTGCGTGCAAAGATGTAGCTAGTGGGTCCCAGCAGTCAGGGGGAAACGTTTTTTTCGCGAAATACGATGGCCCGTCCGGTGGATCCCCGCTGTCAGGTAGAGGAATAATTATTTTACGCGTAATAAGGAGGCACTTCCTTGCTGCGGCCGTGGACCCAGCTGTCAGCCTCTCCATGTACAGTCCACGTCCGATGGAAGCCGTTCCTTGACCACGTTGACCACACCGCGCCGAGAGCACCAGGGCGGTGGACGACGGCGAGGCCTGGGAAGGGGACGACGCGGAGCCGGGGAAGACGCGGCAGTGGATGCCCATGCGTAGAGGAGTATGAGGGTTCACTGGTTCGCTGCGGTGTGAGGCTGCCGTCATCGCAGAATAACAGGGGGTGTGGGTGAGTAGAGGGATGGCCTGGCCAGCGGTGGGAGTAGTAGGGGCGGTGAGGCCTCCGCCGCATCGCAGCCGGCCATGGGAGGCAGGAGCACGAGGCACGACCGGCGCTGGTTTGGGCGGCTGGAGCAAGAAGACCAGAGGTTGAAGAAGCACTATGGCCGTTGGATGGACATCGTACGATCAAAGGAGCTAGAATCGTGCATATTGACTAAGTTGACAAAGCCCTCCATCCCCGTCAACTTAGTAGGCCCACAAGTCAGCCTGCCACTATACTGGGTCCCCGCTAACAGGGGGAGTATTCATTTTTTTTGCATAATAAGGAGGCACTTCCTTGCGTGCGAATATATAGCTGGTGGGTCCAAGCTGTCAGCGGCGGTAACGTTTTTTCGCGAAATACAGAGGCCCTTTCGGTGGGTCCCAGATGTCAGGTGGAGGAATCATTATTTTGCGCGTGATAAGGAGGCATTTCCTTGCATGCGGCAGTGGACCCAGCTGTCAGCCCCTCCATGTACAGTCCACTTCAGATGCATGTCGGTCATTGATCACGTTGACTAGGCCGCGCCGAGAGCACCAGGGCGGTGGACGACGGCGAGGCCTAGGAAGGGAACGACACGGAGGCAGGGAAGACTCGGCAGTTGTTTCCCACGTGGAGGGGAGTACGACTATATCTCCCACGTGTCGAGGCACGACTTAGAGGCATAACCGCATAGTGGTTTTGTGGCAAGAAGGGTCATCTTCACACAATCCCATGTAATGTATAAGAATGGGATAAAGAGTTGGCTTACAATCGCCACTTCACGCAATACATAAATATAATTCATACATCATCCAAAATACATACATATAGACCGACTACGGTCAAAATCCTGATGAAAATAAGATAACCCCAAATGCTAGACCCCCGATCGTCCCAACTGGGCTCCACTACTGATCATCAGGAAAAGACACATAGTAACGACCACGTTCCTCGTCGAACTCCCACTTGAGATCGACCCCATCATCTGCACTGGCATCGTCGGCACCTGCAACTGTTTTGGTAGAATCTGTGAGTCACGAGGACTCAGCAATCTCACACCCGCGAGATCAAGACTATTTAAGCTTGTAGGAAAGGATGGTGTAATGAGGTGGAGCTGCAGCGGCAATAAGCATATATGGTGGCTAACATACGCAAAGAGAGCGAGAAGAGAAGCAACGGAACGGTCATCATCTAGCAATGACCAAGAAGTGATCCTGAACTCCTACTTACGTCATTCATAACTCAGACCGTGTTCACTTCCCGGACTCCGCCGAGAAGAGACCATCACGGCTACACACGCAGTTGATGTATTTTAATTGGGTCAAGTGACGAGTTCTCTACAACCGGACATTAACAAATTCCCATCTGCCTCATAACCGTGGGCACGGCTTTCGAAAGATAATACCCTGCAGGGGTGTCCCAACTTAGCCCATCATAAGCTCTCATGGTCAACGAAGGATAAACCTTCTCCTGGAAAGACCCGATCAGTCTCGGAATCCCGGTTTACAAGACATCTCGACAATGGTAAAACAAGACCAGCAAAGCCGCCCGAATGTACCGACAAATCCCGATAGGAGCTGCACATATCTCGTTCTCAGGGCACACCGGATGAGCAGTCCGTACAACTAAAACCAATCCTCGAGTTTCCCCAAGGTGGTGCTGCAAAGGGCTCTAGTTTGGACCAGCACTCAGAGGAACACTAGCCCGGGGTTTAAAAGAAAGATGACCCTCGGGCTCTAGAAAACCCGGGGGAAAAGGCTTAGGTGGAAAATGGTAAAACCAAAGTTGGGCCTTGCTGGAGGATTTTTATTCAAGGCGAACTGTCAAGGGGGTCCCATAAATCACCCAACCGTGTAAGGAACGCAAACTCAAGGAACATAATACCGGTAAGACAAAAGCTAGGGCGGCAAGAGTGGAACAAAACACCAGGCATAAGGCCGAGCCTTCCACCCTTTACCAAATATATATATAGATGCATTAATTAAATAAGAGATATTGTGATATCCCAACATATCCATGTTCCGACATGGAACAACTTCAACTTCACCTGCAACTAGCAACGCTATAAGAAGGGCTGAGCAAAAGCGGTAACTTAGCCAAACAACGGTTTGCTAGGAAAAGATGGTTAGGGGCTGACATGGAAATATGGGAGGCATGTTATAACAAGTGATAGGTAGCGCAGCATGGCAATAGAGCGAACAACTAGCAAAGCAAAGATAGAAGTGATTTCGAGGGGTGGTCATCTTGCCTGCAAGGTTCTCAAAGTTGTCGAAAGCTTGATCCTCGTAAGCGTACTCAACAGGTTCCTCATTCACGAACTCGTCTCCCGGCTCTACCCAAGACAAGAACACAAGCAACGTAACCACAATCAAACACGAGAAATGCACAAGCAACATGATGCAAAACATGTATGATATGCAAGATATGATATGCGATCCATATGCGTGCTCCGGAAGGAAAATGATGAACAAAGCAGTAACTTTGCAAACCAAGCATGCCACTGGAAAGATGAGATGATTTCGGTCGAAATCGATATAAATATCACCGAAAACGGATGCACGGTTTGCAAATGGCAAGCAAAACAAGAATGACACGAATCTGCGATTAATAGCAAGATAGCACTTAGAATGCAACAAGTAACAATGCTACAGCACTCCAACATAGCAACAAAGTACATGGCAGTAATCTACAGGTGATGCTTGACAAAAGATGAGCACTGAGCTACGGCTAGATCACAACATAACAAGCTCAAACAAGCATGGAAAAAGTGCAATAGATAACAGGTTCCAGACTGTGTGAAATTACTGGACATGGCAGAAAACAGCATCAGGTAGCAATCTTCAGAGCATGAAATCAACATGCTACAGGAAGTTAACATAGCAAAACAAGGCATGGCAGTGTTCTACTAAATGCACATGCCAAAAGTCCCTTACTGGCCATAAGCCAAAAAGGACCATAAGACATGATGGCAAGCATGTAAACATAGCAACTTTCGTTATCAGGTTTCAGACTTAGCAGAAAACAGAGCATGGCAGAAGAAATAATAATATGAAGGCATCTTGGTGAGCTTGATGCACTCACCACAAAGCAATGCATGACAAAAAAAGCATACCTACAGCAAGATGGCATGTTTATGAAGCTAACCATGGCAAGAACAAAAGCATAGAATGTATGGATCAACTACAACAAGCTTGGCAAAATTGAATAACACGTAAACAATCTGCCAGAAATATTTTATAGCAAAACTAGAGCAAGATTGAGTCATGCTATGGTACTCCATAATTGCAAACAAGGGCCGGAATGGATCAATTACAACTATAGTTGCAAAACATCCTTAATGAACATCCCCAAAATATGCATGGATCTCTCTGTAGCATCAAGTTTACATGGCAACAAAATAACAGCAGACAAAGACTTAGAGAAATCACCGAGTCCCTGAAATCAGAAACATTACGGAGCCTAGTTTGCATGCCTGTGCTAGTAACCACAGAGATCACAAAAATATATGGCATACACCCTTGGAAAGATGGCATGGCATACAACAAAACACATGTAGAGCTCATGCCCATAAGATGTACAGATTAAATGATACAAAAATGACAAATCTCCAAGTTCTGCTAAGAACCAGAAGATAACAGCAACTAGCACTCTTGCAACAGAGATTTGGGCATCAAGATGGCCTCTAATGGACATGGTACAATTGAACAAAATGTAGAGCATCACGAGACGAACAATTTGACATATTACACGCGTGAAACGGAGCTATGCACAGAGGGTTATGCACTGATGAACATGGGCACTTATAGTAATAATAAATGACTTAGTGAAATTCGGGGGCTCGGAAAAGTCAACTTTCGGTCAAGTGGATCGAGATCTGGCCGGGACCGAGCTTGGGCTCGTCGCCGGCGACGGGGAGGAAGGGACGACGTGGCCGGCGTCGGGGAAGAGGAGGAGGCCGGGGGCGCGGGATCTGGCGGCGAGGAGGAGGAGGACGGCGGTGAGGCGCGGCGGGGTCGCGGGCGGCGGAGCCGGTGGCGACGGCGGCGAGGAAAGGCGG
>NC_057811.1:365243955-365266834 GCF_018294505.1 Triticum aestivum | reverse complement strand
CCGGGTCGGGGCACGGGAGGGCCGCGGATGGGCTCTCTGGGCCGGCGGCGCGGCGAAGGCGGCGGCGACACGTGTCGGCTCCGGATTAGACGGTGGGCGGCGGTGGACGCGTCCGGCTCCGCCCGGACGTGTCCGGCGGCGGAGAGGGAGCGGGTCTAGGGTTTGATCTGCGGGATTTTTCGGGGTCTCACATATAAATAGGTAGACGGAGCTAGGAGGCTCCAAATGAGGTGCGGTTTTCGCCCACACGATCATGATCGAACGACCTAGAGCATGGAGATGACTTGGAGGGGTTTTGGGCTGGTTTTTAGGGGGGGTTTTCTGCAACACACAAATGGACTTTGCGGATGCCCGGTTAACCGTTGGAGTACCAAACGACCTCCAAATGGAACGAAACTTGACCGGTGGACTCCCGGTGGTATACTAGGGCCACTTGACAAGCCTCGGTCCATTCCGAGAACGTTCGACACCCGCACACGAAAGAAAACAAGAGGGGTGCACCGGAGGAGATAGGAGCGCCGGATTGCAAAACGGACAACGGGGAAAATGCTAGGATGCATGAGACGAACAAGTATGCAAATGCAATGCACATGATGACACGATATAAAATGCATGACATGAACAAAATGCAAAACGAAAGACAAAACCCGAACACGGAGGGAATATCATAGCACATAGACGAAAATGGCAAGAGTCGGAGTTACAAATATGGAAAGTTACATGCGGGGTGTTAGAACACTCCACCACTACGAGAGGATCTCGTTCCGAGATCTAGGACTGAAAGAACTCCGGATATTCAGAACGGAGATGATCATCGCGTTCCCAGGTGGCTTCCCGGTCGGAATGGTGCGACCACTTCACTTTTAGCAATTTGATTGACTTGTTGCGAGTCTTGCGCTCAGTTTCTTCAAGAATAGCAACGGGGTGCTCATGATAAGACAGATCTTCTTGGAGGTCAATCTCTTCAAAGTTGATAGTGCGCTCAGGCGTCTTGAAGCACTTGCGGAGCTGTGACACGTGGAACACATCGTGCACGTTCGCGAAGTTGGAAGGAAGCTCAAGTTGGTAGGCGAGGTCGCCTCTTTTCCCAATGATCTTGAAAGGACCCACGTATCTAGGGGCAAGCTTCCCTTTGATACCGAAACGACGAGTGCCTTTCATTGGAGAGACGCGGAGGTAGACATGGTCTCCGATCTCGAAAGCCAAATCACGGTGCTTACTATCATAGTAACTCTTCTGGCGCGATTGCGCGGCTTTGAGATTATCACGGATGACTTTACACATTTTTTCAGCTTCAGTGATTAAATCATTGCCAAGAAGTTGGCGTTCACCAGTCTCTGACCAATTGAGAGGAGTACGGCACTTTCTGCCATAGAGAATCTCGAATGGGGCCTTGCCCGAACTCGCTTGGAAGCTGTTGTTGTAGGAGAATTCAGCATATGGGAGACAATCTTCCCATTTCATGCCAAAGGAAATGACACAAGCCCTGAGCATATCTTCAAGAATTTGATTGACTCGCTCGACTTGGCCACTAGTTTGAGGATGGAAAGCTGTGCTGAAGCGAATGTTTGTCCCATGGCCTTCTGGAAGGAGTCCCAGAACATAGAGGTGAAGATGCTTCCACGATCTGAAGAAATCAATTGTGGAATGCCGTGCAAAGAGACAATTCTGGAGGTGTATAGCTCTGCCAACTGAGCTGCTGTGATGGATTCTTTGATTGGAAGGAAATGAGCCACTTTAGAAAGCTTGTCAATGACAACGAAGATAGCATCATTTCCGCGCTTGGACTTGGGAAAACCAGTCACGAAGTCCATTTCGATATGATCAAACTTCCATTCTGGGATAGCAAGAGGTTGGAGGAGACCAGCTGGTCGTTGGTGTTCTGCTTTCACTCTTCGACAGACGTCACATTCATTCACGAATTGAGCAATTTCTCGCTTCATTCGAGTCCACCAATACGACTGCTTGAGGTCATGGTACATCTTTGTACTTCCAGGATGAATGGACAGAATAGAATTGTGCGCCTCGTTCATTATGACTTTCCTTAGATCACCTTTAGGAACCACAATCCGGTCCTCGAAGAATAAAGTGTCTCTATCATCAATGCGATAGCACTTGTATTTGGAAAGGCCCTTGTCGATACCACGTATCACCTTCTTCACCATGGCATCAAGAAGTTGTGCCTCACGAATTTGATCTTCCAAAGTAGGAGAGACTATGAGGTTGGCAAGAAAGCCTTGAGGAACAACTTGGAGATTCAGCTTGCGGAAAGCTTCACAAAGATCCGGTTGGAATGGCTTGAGGATTAAGCTGTTGCAATAAGCCTTCCTGCTTAAAGCATCTGCAATGACATTGGCTTTGCCTGGAGTATATTCAATACTCGGATTGTACTCTTGAATCATTTCGACCCATCGAGTCTGCCTGAGGTTGAGGTTGGGCTGAGTGAAGATGTACTTGAGACTCTTGTGATCGGTGAAAATGTCCACTTGTCTTCCCAACAAGAGATGTCTCCACGTTATTAATGCATGGACAACTGCCGCCAACTCAAGATCGTGAGTGGGGTAGTTCTTCTCGTTGGGCTTCAACTGATGAGAGGTATAGGCCACAACTTTCTTCTCTTGCATTAACACAGCACCGAGACCTTGGAGAGAAGCATCACAGAAAACTTCAAATGGCTTGGATTCATCAGGAGGAGTTAAGACAGGAGCTGTGACTAGTTTCTCTTTGAGAGTGTTGAAAGCAACGTCACACTCAGGAGACCAGACATACTTCACATGCTTCTGGAGGAGGTTGGAAAGAGGCTTTGCAATCTTAGAGAAATTCTCACCGAATCTTCGGCAATAGCTTGCAAGACCAAGAAAACTGCGGAGCTGCTTGACATTCTGAGGAGGTTCCCAATTCACAATTGCGGACACCTTCTCGGGGTTAACAGCGATGCCCTTGGCAGAGATGATGTGACCAAGGAAAAGAACTTCATCGAGCCAAAACTCACATTTGGAGAACTTCGCATAGAATTGATACTCTCTGAGCTTGTCGAGCACCAATCGCAAATGTTTGGCATGGTCCTTCTTATTCTTGGAGAAGACCAAGATATCATCGAGATACACCAGGACGAATTCATTGGTATAGGGGTTGAAGATGAAATTCATCATCCGAGAGAAAACTGGAGGAGCATTGACAAGGCCGAAAGACACGACAGTATATTCGTAAGAACCAAAGCTTGTTCTGAATGCTGTCTTGGGAATATCTTCTTCACGAACGCGAATCTGATGATAACCCATACGAAGGTCAAGCTTGGAGAAAACTTTAGCACCTTTGAGTTGCTCGAATAGCTCATTGATGTTGGGAAGTGGATACTTGTTCTTGATTGTCTTCTTGTTCAATGGACGGTAGTCGACGCAAAGTCGGTCCGTGCCATCCTTCTTCTTGACAAAAAGAACTCCACAACCCCATGGAGAAGAACTCGGTCTGATCAAACCCAGACGCTCTTGTTCATCGAGCTGTTTCTTCAATTCCTTCAGCTCATTGGGTCCCAGCTTGTATGGACGCTTGCAAACGGGTTCAGTTCCTGGCTCAAGTTCGATAACGAACTCAACTGGCCGGTGAGGAGGCATACCCGGAAGCTCTTCTGGAAAGACATCTTGATACTCACAAACGACTGGAATTTGAGAGATGGCATTCAATTCGCCCTTCTCATTGAGAGAAAATAGCCGAATGGTTTCATCACGAGCGGCATAAATAATCACATCCTCAGACGAATGTGTCAATTGAATTTCCCTGGCAGCACAATCAAGTTGAGCCTTGTGCTTAGAAAGCCAGTCCATCCCGAGAATTAGATCAATATCCGAGTCACCAAGAACAATTGGAGAAGACAGAAATTCATAGTCGCCCATCTTGATTGCGGAATCCCGAACGAATGCTCGAGAAGTCAGTTGTCGTGCCGGAGAAACAATAGACAGAGGACTCGGCAATACTTTAGTAACCAGATCATGCATAGCCACAAAAGGTCTAGAAATGAAAGAATGCGATGCACCCGTATCAAAAAGAACTTTTGCAGGAATATCATTAACAGGAAGGTTACCCATTATCACATCAGTAGATTCCTCCGGTTGAGCTGCATTCATCATGTTCACCTTAGCAGACTTTGGATTATGCTTGACCACTGCATTGCTGGAAGATCTGACAGGAGGAGGAGGCGGAAGACGCCTTTGGTTGAAGCACTTGTTCGCATAGTGACCTTTCTGCTGACACTTGTTGCAAGTCACCTCTGAGAGTGGGCGGTGATAAGGAGCATTGGACT
The DNA here is from genome assembly GCF_018294505.1 of Triticum aestivum. Classification (NCBI taxonomy): domain Eukaryota; kingdom Viridiplantae; phylum Streptophyta; class Magnoliopsida; order Poales; family Poaceae; genus Triticum; species Triticum aestivum. Next base: position 365,262,534 of record NC_057811.1, on the reverse strand, counting down.
TTGGAGCTTGATTCTGAGATTTGTTCTGATAGCCAGAGTTGGAAGAGTTGGAAGAACCATGGCCACCTTTGTTCTTCTGCTGGTAAGACTGACGAAACGGAGGAGGAGGAGGCAACCAGAACTTCTGTTGCTTAGCTGCCACAAGTGAGGAAGAAGAAGACTGAACTGCGTCTCTGACTCTCTTCTTAGAAGCCTCACACTTGAGCTGAGCAGCCTCTTGCTTCAGTGCCATATTGTAGAATTGATCAAACTGAGTAGGCTCAACAAGAACGAGAGCTAACTGCAGATCCTCTCTAAGGCCACCTCTGAAGTGATAGATCATACTCTTTTCATCAGGAACGTCTTGTTTAGCGAAGCGAGCAAGTTTCTGAAACTGGATGTTGTATTGATACACAGACATGTTGCCTTGCTTGAGATTGCGGAACTCCTCACGCTTGCTCTCAACAACACTTTGTGGAATGTGGTGCGCTTTGAAATCCCGATAGAAGTCAGTCCAAGTGATCACACGACCTCCTCTGGAATCTTTGTATTGTTGATACCAATCAGCAGCTTGGTCCTTGAGCTGAAAAGAAGCGAACTTGACATAGTCCTCAGGCCTGACATTGCTACATTCAAAATGCATGTTGATGTCCACGAGCCAATCATCGGCATCCGTGGCCTCGGCACAGTAGCTGAAAGACTTGGACTGATTTGCGAGAAACTGGTTGAGTGTAGCGAAGTGAGGCTGATTGTTGCCTTGACCTTGATTGCCTTGATTGCCTTGCCCTTGGGTGCGTTCTTGCAAGAGTTGCAGAATCATCTGAGCATTGGCGTTGGTGGCTGCCATGATAGCTTGCCATGCCTCCGGAGGCGGAGGTGGTGGAGGAGGGTTCGCTTGACTCCCTTCGTTGCGTTCCGGATTCTGACGCGTTGGCGGAGCCATCCTGAAGAGGGTGACATCCGTTAGCATCTTGATAGACAAATAGACAAGTAGAATCAACGGATAGAAATTGCAACATATAGTCTTCACAATAAACATTCGAACGAAGATGAACGAATGAATTCCGTAGTAAATCATCACACTTCCATTAAGTTGAGAAGCCACTTAGAAGAAGATATGGAATCAACATATGACTTCGAAGCAACTCGGATACCACAATTCAAAACAAAACAAAGTATTGGCTTGCAGAATAAGCCGGAACAAACATATGATAGAGATTTCGTCTGAAGTTTTCGTGGTGGGGCCCACACGGGCTCGATCGTACAGCACCATCATGTACAAGGCTGTGCACAAGACATACAAAGCGTCCCCGAGTCGGCATAGCCAAGGACTCTTTAAGACACTACGAGACCACTGTAAAACCAACCATGTACAGGCGGACCACTAGACGTCGAACCCCAATCTCATATCATGCGTCTGTCGGAAAGATATCCTAAGGCTACTTGAATTCCCACTTATAAACTCCCGAAACTTTCTGGTTATGCAATCTGGTGTTGGGGATACAGGGGACACAAAATATATCACCCAAACTAGCAATCCCTAGATCCAGCTGTATCCATCCGTCAACACATAACCAAGAAACCTTCGGAAATCGTTTACCTCAACCTTCAAAAAACATCCGTTATACAAGTTATGGCAATACTCCCGAACTCCCGCCCCAGTACTGGGTGGCGTCGAGGTGATCTCACCAACAACTGCATCAAAGAGATTTCGATGTCGGCGAAACTCAGGTATTCCAGAACTGCAACGATAAAATTGTGACGACAACACCTCGGAGCTCAACTCCCCGGGACACTGCCACAACCCCTAAATGTCAGGAGGCACCAAGAACAATGTTCTCGTCACAAAACCATCGGAACGATTCCAAGATACCCGCGTGATCCTAAAAAAAAAATTTAGTGAAATTTAAGGAGAGAATAGTCAAAACTTCTACGTCAGGAGACCTCACCAGAGCGACGAAGGGGCTGAGGAGTAAAAAGAATCCTACTCTCCGATATATATAATCTTAAGACTCAAAACATTTTTGTTCTAGACTCAACAACGCCAGCGATTCGATCAAGCAGGGGGCTCCTAAGTCGGGGATGGCTCTGATTACCAACTTGTAACGCCCACGATGCGGCTATATCTCCCACGTGTCGAGGCACGACTTAGAGGCATAACCGCATAGTGGTTTTGTCGCAAGAAGGGTCATCTTCACACAATCCCATGTAATGAACAAGAATGAGATAAAGAGTTGGCTTACAATCGCCACTTCACGCAATACATAAATATAATTCATACATCATCCAAAATACATACATATAGACCGACTACGGTCAAAATCCAGATGAAAATAAGATAACCCCAAATGCTAGATCCCCGATCATCCCAACTGGGCTCCACTACTGATCATCAGGAAAAGACACATAGTAACGACCACGTTCCTCGTCGAACTCCCACTTGAGATCGACCCCATCATCTGCACTGGCATCGTCGGCACCTGCAACTGTTTTGGTAGAATCTGTGAGTCACGAGGACTCAGCAATCTCACACCCGCGAGATCAAGACAATTTAAGCTTGTAGGAAAGGATGGTGTAATGAGGTGGAGCTGCAGCGGCAATAAGCATATATGGTGGCTAACATACGCAAAGAGAGGGAGAAGAGAAGCAACGGAACGGTCATCATCTAGCAATGACCAAGAAGTGATCCTGAACTCCTACTTACGTCATTCATAACTCAGACCGTGTTCACTTCCCGGACTCCGCCGAGAAGAGACCATCACGGCTACACACGCAGTTGATGTATTTTAATTGGGTCAAGTGACGAGTTCTCTACAACCGGACATTAACAAATTCCCATCTGCCTCATAACCGCGGGCACGGATTTCGAAAGATAATACCCTGCAGGGGTGTCCCAACTTAGCCCATCATAAGCTCTCACGGTCAACGAAGGATAAACCTTCTCCCAAAAAGACCCGATCAGTCTCGGAATCCCGGTTTACAAGACATCTCGACAATGGTAAAACAAGACCAGCAAAGCCGCCCGAATGTGCCGACAAATCCCGATAGGAGCTGCACATATCTCGTTCTCATGGCACACCGGATGAGCAGTCCGTACAACTAAAACCAATCCTCGAGTTTCCCCAAGGTGGCGCTGCAAAGGGCTCTAGTTTGGACCAGCACTCAGAGGAACACTGGCCCGGGTTTTAAAAGAAAGATGACCCTCGGGCTCTAGAAAACCCGGGGGAAAAGGCTTAGGTGGCAAATGGTAAAACCAAAGTTGGGCCTTGCTGGAGGAGTTTTATTCAAGGCGAACTGTCAAGGGGGTCCCATAAATCACCCAACTGTGTAAGGAACGCAAACTCAAGGAACATAATACCGGTAAGACAGAAGCTAGGGCGGCAAGAGTGGAACAAAACACCAGGCATAAGGCCGAGCCTTCCACCATTTACCAAATATATATATAGATGCATTAATTAAATAAGAGATATTGTGATATCCCAACATATCCATGTTCCGACATGGAACAACTTCAACTTCACCTGCAACTAGCAACACTATAAGAAGGGCTGAGCAAAAGCGGTAACTTAGCCAAACAACGGTTTGCTAGGAAAAGATGGTTAGGGGCTGACATGGCAATATGGGAGGTGTTGAGGATATAACCATTAGAGTCACCCGCCCAGGAGGGGCCGGGTTACGTCATAATGGTCATCACGTGAAGCCCAGTACCGAGCTTGTAGACGGCGGGTCAATAATGGGCTTAAGACCCGGAGATGGATTAAGGCCCGTAGTTATAACCGCCATTATGGTGGAACTTGTAGTGTAAGGCAAGAATAGTTGAGAGTCCGAGCCGGACACTCTTATGAGCCGGCCGGGACTCCGAGAGCCGCTGGGCGTCAACCTCTCTATATAAAGGGGCGACCCGGCGGCGGTTCAGGGACAAGAAAGATAAGATCGATAACCAGGCAGGGCGGTTTAACTCCTGGTCGTCGAAACCCTAAGCAATACAACCTCAACTGGACGTAGGCTTTTACCTTCAGCGTAAGGGGCCGAACTAGTATAACCCTCGTGTTCCTTGTCCCGTTAACCCCTTTAAGCTTCCTACTTGCGATGGCTCCACGACTAAATCCTTGCACTAGGACATCTGACGTGACAATTCCACGACAGTTGGCGCCCACCGTGGGGCCAGCGCATGGTGGATTTGAGTTCTTGAAGGGAAGCTTCGAAGGGCTCAAGGGATACGCTGTGGGCCGGATGACCAAGAGTCGTCGCGGCAAGCTCTACATCGACGATGCAACCTAGGGCCCTGACGCCGGCTCAATCGAGTACGGGTATCGGGTCCCCTTCGGTGGAATCCACGTCTTCATTGGCAAGATTGGTGAGCCGGGCCCTGAGCCGAATCTCTGCACCGATCTCATCGAGACGGCTCAGCGTGCACGACCCGCCCGGGCTCTACCTGCCTTGAAGCATGCTTTCGTGGGATGTGTCCATGGAGGATTTTCTGAAGGATCTGGATCTGGTGATGAGACGGCCGCCGGCTCTGACGGCGAGTCGGCTACGGATGAGTCAAATTCGTTATATCAACTTCAAGATGGCAGGCTCAGGGGCTGTTCCGATGGCGACAGTATTCCGGACCCTTTTGAGCCGCCGAGCCGGGTTGGAATCTCATGGCCGGTGCACAGCCTGTTCAAAACCCCACCGCCGGGTCAGGAAACCCGGTGCCCTCGCCGGCTCAGGTACTAATGGATCTCACGGACAAGATGACGGCCCTGTTGACCGCTACGGTTGCCCCGGCGGATCAAGCTCAGCATGACGCGGAGGTGGCACAGTTAAAGTTGGATTTAGTAAAAGCCAAGGAGGATCTGGCGGCGGAAGGGATCAGGATGGCTGCAGAGAGGGCGGCTCTCGACGCCCAGACTCAGCTGATTCAGGCACAATCTTTCCGGCTCACGATGGATCAAAACGCGTCCAATGAGGTCATGAGAAGGAGGCATCACAAGGCCCAATCTCGACTCCCTCCGGTTTACGATCCTCGAAACCTCTTCAACACGCCTGGTGCAGGGCCTAGTAACCCGCCAGAGATCATAGCGCCCGGGACTGGAACACCAATTCAACCCCAAGTGATGGGGCCTCCCCCGGTGAACCCTGCCCCGCCTCAGTACGTACCAATACCCCTGGGTCATTATGCCAACCCGTTGGAAAACATGGTCGCCGCAGTGGCGCGGCTGGCGGCTCTCCCAATTGACGGTGACTCTCCAACGGCGGTTGAAGCCCGCCGGGTCAGAGAACTCCTTCAGACGGCTCTGGCGCAGCAAGAGGCGTATTCTTATAGCCGGGACAGGATTCATTCAACCCCTCGTCCAGGCCGGAGCCCGAGTTATAGCAGACACATGGCCTCAGCGACCGGCTCAAGTAATGTCCGACGCAATGACTTGCCTCCTGGCCACGGCCCGGCTCATAATGGAGCTTTTCATGCGGTAGACCAAGATAGAGCACGGCAAGAGGCGGAGCAGGTGCCTCGGTTGACGGCTTACCAGCCGCCCCCGGCTTATCCAACGGCTTCCATCGACGTGGGTATACCTACAAGGACCGGAGGTGTTCCTTGCCTGGTGCCGGCTCTCCGTAACGAACGCGTGCCCAAGGATTTCAAAGGGCCAAGGAAAGTGCCTAACTACACAGCTGATTTACAACCCGGGGCCTGGATCGAGAGTTATGAGATGGCCATGGAGTTGCTGGAGGTCAGCGAAGCGGCAATGGCCAAGTACTTCACCATGATGTTAGATGGGACTGCCCGCACATGGCTGAAAGGGCTGCCACCAAATTCCATCGGGTCTTGGGCTGAGTTGAAAGCCCGGTTCATCCAAAACTTCAAAGATACCTGTAGGCGCTCTATGTCAATTGTGGATTTGACTAACTGTTTAAACAGCAGGAGGGTGAGTCCACAACCCATTGGGTTCGCCGGGTCAAAGAGATAATACACTCATCTGATAAGATGGATGCCGGTTCTGCAGTCCTAATGTTGGAGCAGAATTGTCGTTTCCTGCCCCTGAAGATGAAACTCGGGCGGCTCAAGCGCGATTGCAATGATATGGGTACACTGATGGCGGCTCTCGTCAAGTATGCCGACTCTGATAGTACCAAGGACCCCGCGTCAGACGATGAAAGGACAGGGAAGGGAAAGAAGAACGGCAATGGCAAGGGTCCTCAGCATAACCCGGCAAACCAAGGAGGTGGCAAGCGTAAGGCCGACGGCAGCCTAGAGTTTGTGGCCAACGCCAGCTCACAGGGTAACAACCAGCGACGCAAGGGGAGGCCACCTCCCCGAGCCGGCGGGTCAGGCCCGACGCTTGAGCAGTTGTTGAATGAGCCTTGTCCAAGGCATGGTTCTTGGGAGAAGCCAGCTACTCATTTATGGAAGGATTGCGCGATCATGAAGGCCTTTAAGAATTCCAATGCCTTTAATGGCAACAATGGTTCGGGCGGCGGCTCAGGTGCCGGCGGCTTTCATGGCCTGGGTGGCGGCTCAAATTCTAATCCTCAGAATGTTCGAGGGAGCTTTAACCAGCAGTTCGGCCAGGGTCATCAACAGCAGCAGGGGGGTTACCAGACCAATCCAAAGTAGCTCAATGGTGGACAGTATCATGTGTTTACCACCAGTCTGTGTAAGCAAGATCAGAAGCTTCATAAGAGGGCTGTGAATGCTGTTGAGCCGGCGGTTCCACGCTATTTAAGATGGTCTGAGCAGCTTATCGTGTGGAGTAGGGAGGATCACCCTCCCCGGGTTGATAACCCGGGACACCTGGCCCTGGTGGTGGCTCCTCAGGTGGGAGGATATAAATTCACTAAAGTGCTCATGGATGGAGGCAGCAGCATCAATATCCTCTATTATGAGACTTTCCGTCGTATGGGATTGATTGATAAGAATCTCAGCCAGTCCAATACTGTTTTCCATGGCGTGGTGCCTGGTAAGTCGGCGTATCCAGTGGGTAAGATTGAGCTAGAAGTGGCTTTTGGAGATGAGTACAACTACAGGGTGGAGAAATTAACCTTTGAGGTTGTTAAGATAAGAAGTCCATATCATGCTATATTTGGGCGGCCGGCTTACGCCAAGTTCATGGCACGGCCGTGTTACGTGTATTTACAGCTCAAGACGCCGGGTCACAATGGGACCATTACGGTTCATGGCAGCCGCAAGATAGCCTTGGAGTGTGAGGAAGGCGACACGGCTTATGCAGAATCTGTTTGTGCAACAAAGGAGTTGAAGTTTTACAAGGACAATGTTGACCCAACAGATATGACATCTCTGAAAAAGCCGACCACGGAGCATGAGCCGCAATGAAATTTAAGTCGGCTGATGAGACTAAACTTGTTGATTTCGTTCCAGGTGACTCATCTCAGCAGTTTAGCATCAGTGCCAATCTGGATCCAAAATAGGAAAGCGCGCTCATCGAGTTCATCCATGAGAATAGGGAAATTTTTGCATGGAAACCTTCTGACATACCAGGTGTACCTAGAGAACTCGCTAAGCACACTCTCAATGTTGATCCGAAATTTAAGCCGGTCAGACAATTCCTTCGGCGGTTTAATGAGGAGAGGCGGAAGGCCATTGGTGAAGAGGTGGCCCGGCTCTTGGCGGCCGGGTTTATTGTTGAAGTCTTTCACCCAGAGTGGTTAGCTAACCCGGTGCTCGTGCTCAAGAAGAATGGCACCTGGCGGATGTGTGTAGACTACACGGACTTAAACAAGGCATGTCCGGCTGATCCTTTTGCCCTCCCCCGTATTGAACAAATCATTGATGCTACGGCGGGTTGTGAGTGCTTAAGTTTCTTGGATGCTTACTCTGGATACCATCAGATTAAAATGGCAGTTAAGGAATAGGAGAAGACGGCGTTCATCACTCCCTTTGGAGCCTTCTGTTATGTGTCTATGCCTTTTGGACTCAAGAGTGCACAGGCGACTTATCAGCGTTGCGTGCAGAATTGTCTTCATAACCAGATTGGGCGCAATGTTCATGCCTATGTGGATGATATTGTGGTTAAGTCCAGGGAGAAGGAGACCTTGATAGATGATCTGAGAGAAACCTTTGACAATCTCCGGGTTTACAAGATGATGCTTAACCCGGCCAAGTGTGTTTTTGGTGTTCCTGCAGGCAAGCTTTTGGGTTTTCTGGTTTCTCACAGAGGCATTGAAGCTAACCCGAAAAAGATCAAGGCAATCACCTCTCTGGCTAAGCCGGCATGTATAAACGACGTCCAGCGCCTGGCGGGTCGTATCGCTGCTTTAAGCCAGTTTATAAGCCGTTTGGGTGAAAAGGCCATGCCACTGTACCAGTTGATGAAGAAAACTGATGACTTCATCTGGAATGATGCTGCTAATGCTGCTTTTGAGGATTTGAAGAGACAGCTGGCTGAGCCCCCAGTCCTTGCTGCTCCGGTTGATAAGGAGCCCTTATTACTGTATGTAGCTGCTAACACATGAGCCGTCAGTGTGGCTGTGGTGGTGGAGCGCAAGGAAGAGGGTAAGGAGTATCCGGTTCAGCGGCCGGTTTACTACGTCAGTGAAGTGCTCATCGAGTCCAAACAGCGGTATCCACATTGGCAGAAGCTTGTTTACGGTGTATTCATGGCAAGCCGGAAGCTTAAGCATTATTTCCAGGGTCACCCCATCACTGTGGTTAGTTCTGCTCCCCTTGGAGATATCATCCAAAATAGAGAAGCCACAGGAAGAGTGGCTAAGTGGGCTATTGAGCTTGGGCCTCATGGTCTGAAGTACATACCACGCACTGCTGTTAAATCTCAAGCTTTGGTGGATTTCATCAACGATTGGACAGAGCTACAGGTGCCTGAAGAAAAGCCGGATAATACATATTGGACTATTCACTTCGATGGGTCTAGGCAATTGGAGGGCTCGGGGGATGGAGTTGTATTGGCTTCCCCTAAAGGTGACAAGTTTCATTATGTGCTACGGTTGATGTTTCCTTGTACTAACAATGCGGCTGAGTATGAGGCTTTGCTCCATGGTCTTCGGATGGCTAAGGAGATGAGCTTGAGCCGGGTAAGGTGCTTCGGCGACTCAGACCTAGTGGCTCAACAAGTATCAGGCAAGTGGGATTCCAAGGACCCTCTCATGGCGGCTTATCGCCGTGAAGTTGATGCCATTGCTGGTCACTTTCAGGGTTACCAAGTAGAGCACATCGATCGCAGGAAGAACGAGGCGGCTGATGCATTAAGCCGGCTGGGCTCTTAGCGAAAGCCGGTGCCGCCTAATACTTTCCTGGACATCTTACATAACCCTTCTGTCAAGTTACCTACAGAGGAAGACTTGGCTGTCCCTGACCCGGAGGCACAGTTGGTGGCGGCTCTCCACATCACCCCAGACTGGACAGTGCCATATTTGGCTTACATGACCTGGGGAGATTTGCCTGAGGATGAAACTTTGGCCAGACAAATAACCTGGCGGTCTAAGTCAATGGCCATTATCAATGGTGAGCTGCATCGCCGCAGTGTTACTGGAACGTTCCAGCGTTGTGTTTCCCCTGAGGAGGGTCAAGAAATCTTACGTGAGATTCACGAAGGGGATTGTGGCCATCATGCCAGCTCAAAATCCCTTGTGGCCAAGGCTTTTCGTCATGGTTTTTACTGGCTGACAGCTCATGCTGATGCGGAGGACTTGGTCAGTAAATGTGACGATTGTCAAAGGTTCTCGCGACGGGCTCATGTGCCGGCTCAAGAGCTCAGGATGATTCCAATTACTTGGCCATTTGCAGTCTGGGGGCTTGATATGGTTGGGCCCTTTAAAAGATCTAAGGGTAAGAAGACCCACCTCTTGGTGGCAGTTGACAAGTTTACAAAGTGGGTTGAGGCAGAGCCCGTTAGCAAGTGTGACGCGGCCACGGCGGTTCAGTTCATGAAAAGGGTGATATTTCGCTTTGGCTTTCCACACAGCATTATAACTGACAATGGGACCAATCTGTCTAAAGGCGCCATGGAGGAGTTTTGTCAACGAGACCATATTCGACTTGATATTTCATCAGTGGCTCACCCTCAATCCAATGGTCAAGCTGAGAGAGCTAATCAGGAGATTTTGAAGGGTATTAAGCCCCGGCTTTTGGTCCCTTTGCAACGGACGCCGGGTTGTTGGGTAGAGGAGTTACCCTCCGTGTTATGGAGCATCAATACTACTCCTAACAGATCTACGGGTTACACGCCCTTCTTCATGGTTTATGGAGCGGAAGCAGTCCTTCCTAGCAACATCCGTCATGACTCACCTCGAGTGGCGGCTTATGTTGAGGTGGATAATGAGCGGGCGCGCCAAGATGCTCTTGACTTGTTGGACGAACAGCGTGATGTGGCAGCAGCTCGTTCGGCGATTTACCAACAAGACCTGCACCGTTATCACAGTCGCCGGGTTAAGTCCCGGGTCTTCCAGGAAGGTGATCTGGTGCTCCAGCTCATCCAAGATCAAACAGATGCACACAAGTTATCCCCGCCTTGGGAAGGGCCCTTTGTGGTCAGCAAGAACTTGCATAACGGGTCATACTACCTTATCGACGTTCGGGAGCACAAAGATTCACGCAAGTCGGAGGAAGAGACCCGTCGGCCGTGGAACATAGCTCAGCTTCGGCCTTATTACACTTGAGCCACCGGCTCTCATAATGTACATATTTCTATAGCCATGTATATATTATGATAAATAAAGCAGGACCTCTGTCCTTTTTCTCTTCCAAAGGTAAACGTGTTATTTCCATTACAAACATCACATGGTCACTTGGAGGTGGATCCGGTTTATGATCGTATTCGAATATAGCCGTAAACAATATGATCACTTGGGGGCTTCCTGTTCAAACATAGGTCGTATTCGAACCAAAGAGAACATAGCTGTCGATACCCACTTGATTGGCAAATTGCCGAGCTCATTGGGGAGTTTTCTTTGATCATATTTGAATCATAGCTCAACCCCCTTTGGGAACCGACGTGGATCGTATTCGAATCAGCGTCGTTAAACAGCCCTTAAGGTCATTTGGGGGCTTCCTGTTCAAACATGGGTCGTATTCGAACCAAAGAGAACATAGCTGTCGATACCCTCTTGATCGGCAACGCCAAACCCACTGGGGGCTATATGATCGCATTCGAATCTTAGCTTAACCCCTTTGGGACGGGTCTCTGGTCGTATTCGAACCGGAAGCCCCTAAGCTTTGATCTTCTGATTTGCAACAAGTTCTTCTGGTTGTATTAACAGTGTCCACGGCGGTTCTTACTCCAACGACTTAACTTTGATACACAATTTTCGTAACACACAGTAAGCATTATCAATACTGGTAAACCGGAGTTGAGGTACGAATCTTATTATCCGGGTTACATAAACCGGAGGTATACTTGAAGGCCTGTAAGTATGCTATTATGGTTACATCAAGGATATAATTGAGGGCCAGTCTTTGGTGACTTTGATTCATCTTCCGGGTTATATGTATAAGATCTATGATTCTCAGTGCTGTAAGCCGCCTAGAGACTTGCGACTTGTTTTCTATGCAGAATGGTTAAAGACAGCTATTCGAGCTTAAGGAAAATAAATGATCAATTATGACCCGGAGGAATATAAGGAAGCAACTTCAATGGAGTTAAGCATTCAACACGTGCACGATGGCACGATAAAGTTAAAATGCTTGTCCTATTCTATTACAAGACTCCCTGAGTCCAAAAGGTGAGGCATTGTTCTAAAAGCGTAACCATGGGCCGCCTAAGAGTCAAGATGCTTGCTGGGTCGAAGCTTCCGGCTCATCCCTCTCCGCTCCTCCAGCTGTTCCCATGACCTGGAAGGTTGACGATTTCCAGTCAATGCCGCTCAAAGCTTCAAATTGAGCCTCCTCATCAATTAACCCGGCCGGGTCAACTTCTGGGGCGAAGGTATGCTTACGAGTCGGAGGGATCAAGCTGATTGCTTCGTAGCGTGGAGTGGGGATCCTCTGATTCTCCGAGTCATAGCCCGGCTGATACTTGGTAAGGTCGGTGTCATTCCCAATCAAGGTAGCCACCGGGCGCACACTCTTCACACAATCAGCAAAGTCTTTTTGATCAAAGGGAGTACCGTCTTCCTTCAGACTGGGGTATCCAAGCGCGATCTCTGCCGGGTCTAGCTCCGGGAGGAAAGCCTTGGCCCGGCTCAGAGCAGCTATGGCTCTGGCTCTTGCAGAGGCCCGTCGTAGCTCTTGGAAGCGCTGAGGAAGAACGGCAAGCCGCCGAAGCACGTCCGCCAGGTGAGTCGGAACCTCGTTGGACAGGGCCACAACGGCCAAAGCACGCTGTGACCCGGTGTAGAGTTGCTCCACCAAGGTGTACACGGCCTTCAGCTTGGTCAGCACATTCTGATTAAGGTTGGCGCTTCTGGGACCTGTTTAACAAAGTCAGGTAAGCCGCTAGCAATGATGGGACTTATGAGATATAAAGAATGTAAACTTGTTGAAAGCCTGCAGAATGACTTACCAAAGATTGCGGCGACCATCTGTGACAAATGGCGTTTTAAGCCGGAGAGTTCGGCGGTTCTCTCCGTCAGAGCAGCTTCCGCCTGTTCGGCCTGGCTGACCAAAGCAGCTTTCTCCTCGGCCCAAGTCTTCCTTTCGTTTTCAAACTTCTTCTTCAGCTTCTCTTGTGTAGCAACACTGAATTCAAATTTAGCGTTGGCCTTCCGGGTCTCAGTTTCCTGAGTCTTCAGGCGGTTCTTTAGCTCAGAGATTTCAGTTTCAAATTTTTTGCAAGCAGCCTGTATAAATTCCGGGTTACAGTATGAGTAATGATCATCCAAACATTAAAGTCCCAAGCACTTTGCAAGCAAAGATACTTGGCACTTGGGGGCTAATGTATGCTGAAAGATTCTATTTCTAATTGCTGGTTAATGAAGGTAAGCCGGAAGTTAAGTCTACAACATATTCTATCATAAGTAATAGACTTGGGGGCTAGCACGTAAGGATGACTATGGAGTAAGCAAGAGAGTTGTACCTCAGATTTTTGTTGGATCTACTTCACCATATCGATCTCCAGATCCCGGCTGTTGTGCACTTGACCAATGTAACCAGAGACAATGTCTCCAATGCTCAAGTTAGCATAATCAGTAATCTCCAGTCTAGCCCGGCGGCGCTCTAGCAGCTCTTCCTTGGCAGAGCATCTGGCCAGCACAGTGGGTCTTCCCGGCTCAACGTATTCAGTCCGGGTAATCACCACATCCGGGTCATCGGCCGGTTGAGCTGAGCTGGGGATCTCCGGGTTAGCAGAAGTCTCTATGACTGGCTCGTCGGTTGGAGCGGTGGCTTCAGGAGCAGAGGCAGATGGCGGCTCTTGAGCTGAAGCCTCCGGTTCAGTCAGGACCGGCTCTTCAACCGGCTTATTTTTCTTGGCCCTTTTGTTGGGCTTGGCTTGGGCACTGAAAGTCAAAGGATTAGTACAAAAAACATAAATAAGATAAGCGTAAATGAGATGATCATCATTACCTGGGTGCGGTCTTGAAAGCCGGCAGGGTAGATTGCATAGAATCGCCAGAGGAAGGTGAAGTTTCCTGATAATTTGAATCAGACGAATTGAGCGGTTGACGAGTGACACCCGCTAAAGGATGAAAAGGGTATAAGTTGGAGATAACCTCAGTCCGGCGCTTTCTTGATGCCTCGGGTAAGCCGGAGGAGAGGTCTGCATCCTTGCTGGCCCGGGTTTGCCTCCGGCTCTCATGAATCTGTTGCTTGAAAAGAAATTGAGGATCTTGATAAGCTAAAGGATGCGAAAATCTTACTTTCCGGGTTACTCTTCGGACTTTCAGCCTTGGCAAGGGGTCCGAGTCGGAGGAAAGTATAGTTACCTCTTCAGTTACCGGGTTACTCGCTCCGGTATCATCCTGCGGATAATCAAGTCAATAAGGTGGTTAATAGACAGACGAAAAGCAGAAGCAAAAGAAGAGCCTAAAGAATCAGGGGTTACCTCTGACTCGGAGCTGTCATCCAACTGAAGCAGCTCTGAGGCAGTAGGCTTGCTTCCCTTTTTGCGGGGAGCAGCTCTTCTGGCGGCTTTCTTAGCCTTTCTGGCTTTTTTAGCCGCCTCATGGTCATATTTGACCTTCCAGAACTTATCATTGGCCTGAAAAGTACAACAAAGATTTCTAAAGGTTCAGATGAAAGCTGTTAAAAGGGAAAGTAAGGTGCTCAGGTCAGTGGCTTACCGCTGGAGCCGGGTTAGCCTTGCAGAAGGGGTTTAAGCCTGTCCTCCCACAGTCGGCTAAGCTCTCATTCAAGAGAGACTTGGTCATGTCGTCCACGACATCTTCAGGAAGATCGTTGGGGCTGTGCCGCAGAGGGTCATCCTTCCGGCCCGTGTAATCACACATTAAGCCGGGGCGGCGGCTCAAGGGGATCACCCGCCAAGAGATCCAGACCCGCACCAGATCAATGCCGTTGAGGCCATTTCGCAGGAGAGCCTTAATCTTGTTGATGGTAGGGATCAGTGGTTGACGTTCAGATTGATATAGTTTGTCTGGCAGGGGTGAGTTGGCTCCAGACGCAGGGCACGAAAGACGGGCAGAGGGCTCTCGTCAGCCGGAGAAGTATCCTGGCAGTAGAACCATGTCTGGTTCCAGTCCTTTGGATGGCTTGGCGGCTCAGCGTAAGGAAAGAGGCAATCTCTCCGGCGTTGAATGGAGATTCCACCAAGTTCCAGGCTTGGCCCGTTGGCGCACTCATTCTGGCGGTTCAGATAAAACAGCTCTCTAAAGAGCAGTAGGCTGGGCTCTTCTCCAAGATATACTTCGCAGAATACTTGAAAGTTGCAGATATTTGACACGGAATTGGGTCCTATGTCTTGAGGCCGCAGATCGAAGAAGTTCAGAACATCCCTAAAGAATTTTGAGCCGGGCGGTGCGAAGCCCCGGCTCATGTGATCAGCAAATATCACCACTTCGCCATCTCTAGGTTGAGGTCTTTCCTCCGACGGGTCAGGGGCACGATAAGACATGACATCCTTCTTGGGCAGGTAACCCGTCTTCACGAAATCCGCTAAGGTTTCGTCAGTAACATTGGATCTCATCCAGTTGCACGTGATGGGTGCCTTGGGAGATTTGGGTGGCATTGTGAAAGACAAAAGCCTATGACAAAAGGAAATGTCCGGTTCAATTATAAGCCGGAGGAAGTTTACAGTTCAATGTTCAAGATGGCGGCTTATAAAGGGGCCTAATGACATATGGCTAATTGCGTCGGGTTATCTAAGCCGCTGAGGGTATCGTGAGTAATTCAAGTTGTCTAAAGCTTTATTATAAATGAGCCGGAAATTTTACAGCGTGTGGCCTCTTTTAAGCCGGAGATATGAGCCGCCATAGCTAAACAGATGCAATTTTTGACTAAGTGTGGTGCAAACAAGTTTCACAGATCACAGTAATTATTCTGGATCAACCGATCGACTGGAAAGGGAAAATTTCTAGACCTAAAACAGACACAGAAAAAGTTCATAGGTTCGAACGGAGCCTCTATGCAATGAAAAGGTATCTATGTACATTGGGAACGGGTGCGAAACAGCTACCGCAGCAGTTCTGTACAGTCTAAAGATCAAGAAA
This sequence comes from Triticum aestivum, assembly GCF_018294505.1. NCBI lineage: Eukaryota > Viridiplantae > Streptophyta > Magnoliopsida > Poales > Poaceae > Triticum > Triticum aestivum. Next base: position 365,246,997 of record NC_057811.1, on the reverse strand, counting down.
GGGCGGTAATAATGGAGTCTATCAAGAGTTCATGATGAACGGCGACGAACACCGACGAACTTGAAGATCGCTAATGTGGATCTAAGGAACAGGGAGGAGAAAGCTTACAGATGCGGAGTTACTGCGGAGCTTCGTCGCGTTTTTCTGGTCACGTCAGGTTGATGCAGTGGCCTGAGTTGGTGACGACGAGGAGATCCACGGCGGCGGCGGTGGAGCTCGAGCGGCAGCACAGTAGCGAGAGGAGGAAGACGATGGAGGCGACAAGTAACTGGAGGCTCATGGGTCGGGCTATTTATAAGGTGAGGCTCATAAGTGGGCGCGAGAAACGAGGAGGCCACGGCGTGATTATCTCGCCACAAAAGCGCCTCGATTTTCGGGATGGCCATTAAAGATAAGATCCGTTGGGATATGACGGAATAAAAAAATGAACTTAGTGGAAGATGACGTCATGGCGGGTTATCAGGAATCCAGAAGATGATGTCACGGCGGGTTACAACCTTCGTACAAATGTAAGCCGGACGATTTTCTCTCAAAGGGATTGAAGATTGACATGAACCAGTTCAAATCAATCTGGGGCCTAATGTTGAGGATATAACCATTAGAGTCACCCGCCCAGGAGGGGCCGGGTTACGTCATAATGGTCATCACGTGAAGCCCAGTACCGAGCTTGTAGACGGCGGGTCAATAATGGGCTTAAGACCCGGAGATGGCTTAAGGCCCGTAGTTATAACCGCCATTATGGTGGAACTTGTAGTGTAAGGCAAGAATAGTTGAGAGTCCGAGCCGGACACTCTTATGAGCCGGCCGGGACTCCGAGAGCCGCTGGGCGTCAACCTCTCTATATAAAGGGGCGACCCGGCGGCGGTTCAGGGACAAGAAAGATAAGATCGATAACCAGGCAGGGCGGTTTAACTCCTGGTCGTTGAAACCCTAAGCAATACAACCTCAACTGGACGTAGGCTTTTACCTTCACCGTAAGGGGCCGAACCAGTATAACCCTCGTGTTCCTTGTCCCGTTAACCCCTTTAAGCTTCCTACTTGCGATGGCTCCACGACTAAATCCTTGCACTAGGACATCTGACGTGACAATTCCATGACAGGAGGCATGTTATAGCAAGTGATAGGTAGCGCAGCATGGCACTAGAGCGAATAACTAGCAAAGCAAAGATAGAAGTGATTTCGAGGGGTGGTCATCTTGCCTGCAAGGTTCTCAGAGTTGTCAAAAGCTTGATCCTCGTAAGCGTACTCAACAGGTTCCTCGTTCACGAACTCGTCTCCCGGCTCTACCCAAGACAAGAACACAAGCAACGGAACCACAATCAAACACGAGAAATGCACAAGCAACATGATGCAAAACATGTATGATATGCAAGATATGATATGAGATGCCTATGCGTGCTCCGGAGGAAAATGATGAGAAAGCAGTAAATTGGCAAACCAAGCATGCCACTGGAAAGATGAGATGATTTCGGTCGAAATCGATATAAAGATCACCGGAAACGGATACACGGTTTGCAAATGGCAAGCAAAACAAGAATGACACGAATCTGCGATTAACAGCAAGATAGCACTTAGAATGCAACAAGTAACAATGCTACAGCACTCCAACATAGCAACAAAGCAAATGGAAGTAATCTACAGGTGATGCTTGATAAAAGATGAACACTGAGCTACGGCTAGATCACAACATAACAAGCTCAAACAAGCATGGAAAAGTGCAAAAGATAACAGGTTCCAGACTTGGTGAAATTACTGGACATGGCAGAAAACAGCATCAGGTAACAATGTTCAGAGCACGAAATCAACATGCTACAGGAAGTTAACATAGCAAAACAAGGCATGGCAGTGTTCTACTAAATGCACATGATAAAAGTCCCTTAATGACCATAACCCAAAAAGGAACAGAAGACATGATGGCAAGCATGTAAACATAGCAAGTTTCGTTATCAGGTTTCAGACTTGGCAGAAAACAGAGCATGGCAGAAGAAATAATAATATGAAGGCATCTTGGTGAGCTTGATCCACTCACCACAAAGCAATGCATGACAAAACAATCATACCTACAGCAAGATGGCATGTTTATGAAGCTAACCATGTCAAGAACAAAAGCATAGCATGTATGGATCAACTACAACAAGCTTGGCAAAATTGAATTACACGTAAACAATCTGCCAGAAATATTTTATAGCAAAAGTAGAGCAAGATTGAGTCATGCTATGTTACTCCATAATTGCAAACAAGGGCAGGAATGTGTTAATTACAAATATATCTGCAAAACATCCTTAATGAACATCCTCAAAATATGCATGGATCTCTCTGTAGCATCAAGTTTACATGGCAACAAAATAACAGCAGACAGACTTAGAGAAATCACCGAGTCCCTGAAATCAGAAACATTACGGAGCCTAGTTTGCATGCTTGTGCTAGTCACCACAGAGATCATAAAAATACATGGCATACACCCTTGGAAAGATGGCATGGCATACAACAAAACACATGTAGAGCTCATGCCCATAAGATGCACAGATTAAATGATACAAAAATGACAAATCTCCAAGTTCTGCTAAGAACCAGAAGATAACAGCAACTAGCACTCTTGAAACAGAGATTTGGGCATCAAGATGGCCTCTAATGGACATGGTGCAATTGAACAAAATGTAGAACATCACGAGACGAACAATTCGACATATTACACGCGCGAAACGGAGCTATGCACAGAGAGTTATGCACTGATGAACATGGGCACTTATTGTAAGAATAAATGACAGTGAAATTCGGGGGCTCGGAAAAGTCAACCTTCGTTCAAGTGGATCGAGATCTGGCCGGGAACGAGCTTGGGCTCGTCGCCGGCGACGGGGAGGAAGGGACGACGCGGCCGGCGTCGGGGAAGAGGAGGAGGCCGGGGGCGTGGGATCTGGCGGCGAGGAGGAGGAGGACGGCGGCGAGCGCGGCGGTGAGGCGCGGCGGGGTCGCGGGCGGCGGAGCCGGTGGCGACGGCGGCGAGGAAAGGCGGCGAGGCAGCGGCGGCACACGGTGGCGAGG
>NC_057811.1:365243145-365243453 GCF_018294505.1 Triticum aestivum | reverse complement strand
GGGCACGGGAGGGCCGCGGATGGGCTCTCCGGGCCGGCGGCGCGGCGAAGGCGGCGGCGACACGTGTCGGCTCCGGATTGGTCGGTGGGCGGCGGTGGACGCGTCCGGCTCCGCCCGGACGTGTCCGGCGGCGGAGAGGGAGCGGGTCTAGGGTTTGATCTGCGGGATTTTTCGGGGGTCTCACATATAAATAGGTAGAGGGAGCTAGGAGGCTCCAAATGAGGTGCGGTTTTCGCCCACACGATCGTGATCGAACGGCCTAGAGCATGGAAGAGAGTTTGGTGGGTTTTGGGCTGTTTATAGAGGGG